>NW_020955260.1:114378-135302 GCF_003031625.1 Empidonax traillii | reverse complement strand
GCACAGCAGAAAGCCATACATTTTTAAAAATGTATTTTTTTTTATGACTGATGATCATTTCATTAAATACCACTGTTGCTAGGTCTCTGAGTTATGAAATAAAACAGTCTTTGGAGCTCCAGGGCCTGGAGCACAGCAAGGCAGCAATGCCACTGTCTCTGGGATACTGGGTGACTTAACGTGTCAAGAAGTAAACTCAAAGCTGTATTCTAATAACTTAGAATTAGTTGTTAAAAGGTCTGTACAATCTTTGCAAGAAATTTTTTTTCTTGATATGAGTTAATTGTCAGTGTGGCCTTTGCATTAATGTGGTTGCTAGGAACAAAATTTGTATTCCTGCCTTTCATATCTATCTTCCTACAAGGTGAAGTGACTAATCTACTGCAGTTAGGAATCCCACTTGTGATGGGAAACTTACCCTACTTATAAATTTGTGGTAATTGATTACTTATACTTTCCTCCATTCTTCTAGCCATATTTGAGACTGTCTTCAAGATGTTTTTTAAGTACCTTTGAAAAATGAAGGTTAAGCTGAACTGAATATTTGGTAAGCACCATATGACAATGAAAGCCTTATATGGCCCTTTATAAAAAAATTAGTCATCTTCAGTTTACTTTTAGAGTAAATTTGTTTCTTTTTTTTTTTTTTTCAAAACTTACCGGCATACAAGTTTTTTGTGACTTGAAAAAATGTCACAGTGAATTACGCTTTCTTCACTTTGTCCTTTAGAACCACTAAGAAAATGATGTAGAATTTATTTTATCTAAAATAAATAAAATCAGAAATAGTGGCTGGACTGGATGTACAAAAAAGATTTTAGATTTATGTTTAATTTCTTCCTGGAATTGTTGCTATTTTAAAATATATTTTTTTAAAATTATATTCAAAGCTTATAAATGTATCTCTAGAAAAACAGAACTTCACCACATAAACTGAAAACATGTGACTACTAACCAGTGAGAGTCCCTAATGTCTCTTTTATGACAAAATTTGAATTCTGACTTCACTAGCCCAGAGAATATCTTGCCTGTTAATACGAAGCTTTAGTTGCCTATGGAATTCTAAGGTTTTATGTCTAGATTTTCTAAGCCAAAAATTTTTTTTTCAGAAGTAATAGTGGAGCAGACTCAAAAAAAAATCCATATTAGATAAAAATCTAAATTTTAATAATATAATTTTCAGTAATTCCATTTTAGTTTGTAATTCCTAAAATCTGTAAATCTGCAAACTGTGTCTGCATATTTGTTTCAGCCGTTCCGATATGCTTACTTTTAGAGTTAAATAGTCCAATCAGTGAACTTTCATCTTCCTTCTGGACTTGATTACCGTATCTGTTAGCTGTTGTTGTTATTCCAGTGTTCCAATTACAGTACCCTTGCCACACACATTACTGGGTTTACACCCAGCCTAATGGTATGTTTTCATTACAAATGTATTTTTATTTTGTTACAGCAAAAAAATTTTTCCAGCAAGCTGAAAGGCTGTGTAACTATTTTTGTAATTTAATGTGTGTACTCCCATGATGCCTTATGTAGTTAAATCATGACCTCAGTGCCCATTGGACCATAGTATTATTCCTGCTCTGTCTTACTTTTAGGTTTTGACTCTTTCCCTGGGTTAGTGTTGGCTCCTACAAGACATGAGAACTAACAAAAACATCTGTTGTCACTCCAGGAGGTTGGCAGAGTTTCATCCAGAGTATGTGTGCTGATGTTGATCATATTTTCACCACTCAGTGCCACTGCAATCGATGACAATAATAGAAGATGCTCAGAAAGAAAGTGCAGGCTCTGAGCCAAATTTACAGACAGAAAATGACTAACTGTTATATGTTTGAAGGGAGAGGTGGGAGGGGAAGGGAAGGAAACCTCAAAACCCCTCATCCCTAAAACAAGCAATTAGAAAGTAAAAAACTGAGGGATGATACCTCCCTATCTCCTGAATGAATGGGTTACATCATAAATCTTGTCTCTTGGCATGTTCTATTTCGTGACTAGATATCTTCTGCTGAACTCAATCCCTGCTGTGTTAGGATAAACAATTTAACAGGGTCAGAGGTCATAAGGAGAGCAGGATGAGAAAGATGTCACAAAGGCAGGTTTAGACTGAAGGTTAGGAGATTAGATGTACAATCATAGAGTCATAGAATGTCTCAAGTTGAAAGGGACCCATGAGAATTACTGGGTCCAACTCCCTGCTCCTTGCAGGACTATCTAAGTTATATGACTAAGAGGATTGTCCAGATGTTCCTTGAGCTCTGATAAGCTGGTGCTGTGACCCCTTCCCTGCAGAACCTGTCCCTTTGACTGCCAGGGCACATTATTGAATCATATTCACCTTGCTGTCGACTCAAACCCAGTTGGAAGAACTGCTAACTTTGTGCTTCCATAATTCTGGACAAAGGTGAACTTGGTTTCACGTGGTGCTCCACAATATTTACAATGCTTTTTTCTAGATTATAATCCTTTATGAGATGGCAGTATCCAGAGAGATGGCTAGTAGAATTACAGATTCATATCCTAGTAGTATAGAATGGTTTAAGTTGGGATGGGCCTTAAAGATCATCTCATTCCAACCTCCCTGCGATGGAGAGGGACACTTTCCAGGCTGCTCAAAGTCCCATCCAACCTTGTCTCAAACACTTCCAGGGATGGGGCACCCAGAACTTCTCTAGACGATCTGTGCCAGTGCCTCACAACTCTTGTAGAAAAATCCAGTCTCCTTTTTCAGTTTTCTGACATGTTTAAAAAAAAGACACTGGAAACTTTCATAGTGTTTGCTTTTATATGCCTACACCTGCTATAGCTGATTGTAATGGGGAACATGCATACGACTTTTCTGGTGAGAGTAGAGTGTGAGGACCCAGTTGTTCTCTGTCTCTTTATGTTTGAATTGTATCTGTTTTCATAAGTTTGTTGAGAGAATTGGAAGAAGGAGATGCATTTAGCACCATACCTACAAATACATTGCTGGAGAACACAGAGCAAGAGAATTAATGAGGTGATATGTACTTAAAAAATGGTAGCTCACAAAGATCACTTTGTGACCTGTAGAAGCAGTAAGAATTTGTACCTTTGTTGGTGTATATGATGGATAAAGTGAATAGCTATAGGAGAAAAAGCTGATAGAAAGGAAAATAGCTAATTGACTGTTTTGTTGGGCTTTTTTCCCACCACTAGCCTCTGTTTTGAGTAATTGCATAGAACTTTGTGTAAAATGTTCTTTGCTTTATAAAAAGGTAAGTAGAGCTTGGAAAGATTGCTTGATTTATTGTTTTCTGTTGCTTCTGTGATTATCTGCATGAGAAGAAATCAGTACATGAAAAGATTTTTGAGAATCTGATGGATTCCAACTCAATTTCATATGGTAATAGTTGGTGTGGTTTTAGAGGAAATAAAATTGTTTCATCATTTTTTAATCCTGTAAAAAATGAAAACTGAACGAACGTAAAACTTTTTAATCTGAATTTGTACAGCTCTTTCTGTTGATTCAACCAATAGCAAGGACATTTTTTTTCCATGGAGAGCTCTTAAAAATATAGTTGAAGTCAAGTTTTATTTAAATAGCACAGCACAAAAATCTGATATATGAATTCATCTTAAGGAAGAAGCTTCCTTCTCAGGAAGTTCATTTTATTTAGCAGAAATCTTTTGCTACCTAGGATGAGGACCACTAAATGCTTCTAGGCAATAGTGATTGCCAACGTGGGCATCAAGTAAAAGTACTCAAGTATTGCACATCATTTTTAGTATATTGAGCACTTTAAAGTGTTAATAAAATGAAGCATTTGAATTGTTCACAGTGCATCCCATGATCCCTGTGAGGATTTATAAAGTGTCCAGGAAGAAAAATATCCTTGAATACTCTTCTTAGGGTTGTGCATTTGCAGACAAAATGGGAACCATGCTACATATCACTTCTGTTGTGCCGTGTGGATTCTGTTTCCCTTATTAAACTAGTTTGTGAGGATAAAAATCATACTTTTAAATTGGGAAAAAAGTCTGATCTTACAGTTCATGCCTTTAGTTTTTCCCTAATTTCCATCAACTGAATCTGAAATGCAGAGATTTATTTATTTCTCAAATGCATCTTCTAGTTAGGTACATTGCTTCAGTGTCTTGTTGCTGAATAAGCTAGAGGCAGGTATTTGGAAGATGTGAATTACTGGTGTATGAATCATTACCTTTTTTTTTTTTTTTTTAACTGGGTCTTAATTAAGCCCTTTCTTCTTTTAAGAAGTAGTTTAAGGTAAAATTTTTAACATTGTGTGATACTTGAACTGGATTGTCAATGAATCTCATTCACAGATAAATTATGGGGGGCACCTGCATCTTGGGAAGCTGTGTGAGATAATTATGCAGCACTGTAAATGGAGAAAGTCTCTTAAGCTTCAAACTGATGAGTAGGTTCTGTAAAACACAGCTTGTGAATAGTGTAAAGTGTGACAGCCCGCTTTGATGAACTGTTCAATCTTTATGCTGCTGTGAATTCTTTATCAGAATAATTCATATAAAATTTAAAAGAAAAAAATGGGAGTTCTAGGCTCAGTAATGAAATTATCCCATTATCACGAAATTGCCAGATATAAACAAAGGGCATTCAAGATTGAGATTTCTATAAAGGCATTAACTGTATTATTCATCATTGTCCACTTCTGCTCCCATGAAGGTCAAGCAAATCAATACTTTTTGATGATTTAAAAATAGTTATATTTTCATTTCTTCGTACTATTATTTAATTTTAGAAAAAGAGCTAAAAATTTAAGTTGACCTATCCTCTCACATCTGTTCATTATCTTTGCTGATCAGGTGACAATAACTGCTTGCTGTATCATGCATAATTTAGAGGCAGAGGGAGTATTCAGAGGTAGCATATTTTTGTGACATATGCTTTATTTGCTGGTTTGATAAATTTTGAAACTAAAAACTGCAGACTCATGAGACAGAACAATGACTGCTTTTAAGCACCTCACCTGCCCTCTGCTACTAATGCAACTCTGCCAGGGCTGCTTCTAAACAGTCAAGTCTCTGAGGAACTTGAGAGTTTCTTTTCTCACTTAGAAAATGACCTGTCAGAGTAGGAGCTTCTTCTACAAGTTTTGGTAAAGGCATATTCAATCATGACACAATCAGGATGTGTTATGAGAACCAAGAAGGGACACCATGGATCTTTATTTTCCACTAGTCTAACTTCTGATTGCTTAAAAAGGCTGTGTTCAATGTCACAGTCATGCATCAATTCCTAGCAGTGCATCACTGGAATGCCCACAAAGAGCAGGAGACGATCTCTGTACCAGTTTGTTATTCCTGTTATTTAAAGTGATGAGGTTAAGAAAGTCAAAATAATCCACTGAGTTTGTTCTCATTCTATATAGCATAAATGAAATTTGATGGAGCTATAGTATACAAATCAAGCAGAAATTTGACTTTCTCCCTTCTCTGCCTTAGATTTCAGTCAGTATCCACGAGTTTGTAGGAACTGCATAGATTTCCTTGTATGATAAATGTACCAGATGCAGTATTTGTAGTCTACAAGTGTTGATATTGGATAATTTACATGCTGCTCTTTAGTGTATAGGAGGTGAACTTAAGTGATATATGTTACCTAAAAGAAATTTAACTTGCAAGAAGAAAAATTCCTTGCAGATTAAAAACTTCTGTTTACCGTTTATGCAAGGGAGTCATGAGATTCAGATTACACAAAATTGTTTCCATAGCAGTGGGTAATAAATGAGACCATAGCTACTTGATTAAATAGTAGCATTTAGACTTTTCTTACAATGTGATGTAATTGATCTTTTAGGGGGAAATGCTAAGTTTAATGTAATTATTTCAAAGTAATCATTGAAACAGTTACTTTGTAAATAAATCTACATTTTAAATATTTTGAGAAGTAGAGCTGGATATCTTTTCTCTGGGTTCCTGTATACTGAGTGCTTTCTGATTCCCCCCGCAGCAAGTTCTTGCAGTCTGTAAACTGCATTGCACTCTGTAATCTCTGAGTGAGAAGTGTTGCATGCTAGTAAATATTTTTAATTAGTTATTGGCTGATCTGCTGCTCTTCAAATATTTATGTGTTATATATTGGAACTTAATTTCGTACATCAATGAAGGCTTAGATACGGCTTCATATCCTACTGAGAGCTGCCTTTAATTCATTGTGCTTTCCTTTATGGTTTTAATGCAATGAGAATAAATGTTATATACTACCCTTGAATCAAAAAAGGCCTTAGAGATGACTGTTTTGGAAGACAATGGAATGATTCCCTGGCATTCTTCAAATTATTAATTTTATACATGATTTTCGTGATATTACCAACTAGTTATATTTATGAGTCTCTCATTTATTTTTGTCCCACTGCCACTCTCCTTCATCTTTTATCCTATTACCTTTAAAACCGTGTGAGAAATCATAAATCTCTTTTTAAAAATGTAAATACAAAGAAATTCTATTTGAAATGCTTACTCTTTATGAAACTTGCCTATATTTCCATAAAATATCAATAATTTACTATTTCACAATAGTAAAATAGAAAACACAAATGCTTAAGTCCATCCCTTCCATATGAAAATGTTTCAAGAAAATGATAACTTTAAATTCCTGTCATCAAGTTTTCAAGGTGAGAACCTTTTCTTTCCGTTCAGGAAGGGAGTAGTTAATTCCTTTTACGTAAGGACCAAGATTCCAGTTTTGGAGTAGTTACAGTACCTTGTGCTTAGAGACTCTGTCTCATAAGCCGTGTTCTGTGTCTCTTAAGCTGTGTACTGCTTAAGATTTGGGATTTCTGGGCATTAGAGAGGTGATTTTGAGCATGAGTTTTAGTCACAGGTGCTTGCTGTTCTGTAATTCATAGAAGAGGGGGAAATTTCCTTTTACATTTCAGTCTGCATCTCCTTCTCTTGGATACCCCTGATAGCACAAGCAACAAAGTATTAGGAAGTTAGTGCAATGAAAAAGTGTACTGTTTGCTAATAGATAAAAACCCCTTTTTTGTGACTGAGCAGGATGGAGAAAAGTATGTAACTGAAGAGATTGAAGGTAAACTGTGAAGTTCACCTTCACTGACAAAGCAGTTTGATATTTACTTTGTACATGGTATTTGTAAATATCTTTTAGTGCAATAAACCTTCTATTTTCAGAACCTTTTATCAACCTCTTTTAATACTGACTATTCCTGACAGTGAATAGTGATTTTCTTATTTCAGGTTCTATAACAAAATTATTTTATAAAAACTACTCTTATAATCTAGATCATATAGATCATAAAATACTTACTCGTGATACTTCTCTTAAAGTTGTGAAAAATCACGTTTTATTTTTTCAATGTATTTTTCATCCTTTCATGGTACTAAAAAATGTGCCAAGAGGTGATGATTGAAAAACTTGGAATTGCATACTACTTAATGGTAAAAACAAAAACAAAATTACAGGCAATCAGCTAGAGTACTTCCTGTAGTCAGGATAAATAGGTAATTTTCCCACTGTTTCTTACTTTTTTTCTCATTTTTAAGATATTTTTAAGGTATTTTCAAGACTTTTTGCTTGTATTTGTGAAGCACTTTGAGACTTTTGGGTTAATGATATTTAAAATTTTTTATTGTTTGTGACAGAAAGAAATTTCTCTGGATTAATCATTTGATTTGCCTTCTGTTAAGTGGGAAGAAACAAAATGGGAGGATAACAGGAATTGTATGCACCTTTCTATGCTTCTCTTTGCCTTTCCATTAAGGAGCACTTCTTTTCCATTGTTTCGATAACTCAGTCCCATCTGATACTGTTTAATATATTTTTACAAGTTTAGTTTCTAGTTTATTTAAGACTACTCTATGGTACAACTCTTTTAAAAATATATTTTTAAAGAACGATCTCTCTATAAGGCTTGAAACACAGAAAATGCTGTTAAAGACTAATATAATCTTATGTGGAAATTGTCTAATCTGCCTAAGGTACCTATTTCTACAGTAACTAGGGACCAAAAATAATGTTTTGTGTCCTTTGATTTAAACTTAGTGTCCCCATTAATAAGAATAAATGCTGTTGTCTGCTACTTTATAATTGAAAGGGCCTTCAGATAATATTTTAATGCAATCATAATTTGGTTGTTATAGAGGATATTATCAAGAAATGCTCTATTAACTATAAAAAAAAGGAAAATAAATGTATGGGCTAGGTGTTAGTTTGACAATTTGTGAAATATTTTCAGTGAATACTTTTGACCTGAGTATATCACTTGCTTGCCCTATTTTTTTATTTATTTATGTGTTGCAGACAGTAAATGCACTTGTTATGTAGTCTCATGACAAGTTCACAGGTTATTTATTTCTGTAAATGTGGTCTGATACATAATCAGAAGCAGAAAAGGAAATTCTATATATAAATATAAATGAAACTATTCATACAGACTTCTTAATTTATGGTGAAAGCTTATGTAACTATTGATATAAACTCCTGCTAACTTGAACCAATCATGTTTTTTAAAAAACAGTGTTTGCCCATTTGAATGCATGTAAGTCTGTAATGACTTTGTCTGTCCTTTTTCATTTCACTACAATGCCTTTAGTTCTTAATTGCTTCCCTTTTACACATCTGTCTTAATATGTTTGTCTTATATAACTAGTCTAGCAATCTTTACCAGATTTTAGTGTCTTATTTTGTGATTCCCTGCACTATGCCTGCATTGTCTCCCTTTTGTGTAAACTGAAACACTTAAAAATCCTAAAAATATTTATTTTTTTAAGATCCCTATGCAGCAGATCTACTGGAACTCTTGTTCTGTAGCTGTGGGGTGAAGACCCCACACAGTGTGGCTGAGGACTTGCAAAATTTGGTGACACAAAAAGGACTTCCAGCGTGCCTCTCTATTCTTAGACTGGTATGGAAATCTGTCAGTCAGCTTTCTAATTATTTGGAAATACTGTTTCACATCAGTGAAAGTGTTGCATTATAACACTTCTATTAACATGCAGAAATTTTTAATCTTTGAGCTGAATCTTTTTGTATTTCATCAGATTTCAAATAATGTAGGTGTGTGCTGTTTCAAATTCTTAAATGAGAACCATACCCAGGAACCCTTCATTTGACAGACTGTTGTACTGTTTGTGGGATCATGTGTGCAACACCATACATTACTAATCTAGTTTCCCTTGCCTCTCAGGTCAAGGTTTTAGAATTAATTCCTCTACTGTAGCAATTTTTGTCAGTCAAAGCAATGACATGGAAAGGGGATTTTATACAAGTAACCCATACTGGAAATATGAAGGGCACAGAACAAAAAATCTGTCAGGATTACTGAAAGTCTGCACAAGTGCAACAGTGAAGCTGGTCACCGGAAAAAGAGAAAAAAAGAAAGTGGGTTTTCTTTGTCAGCACAGAAAGTAAGGCTCTGGTTGTAATTCCTGCAGGAATACAGAAAACAAAAAAAAATAGTCTCACAGGGGCTTAATGTCTCAGTCTTAAACTCATAAGAAAACTTTTGTACTCTGTTTTTGACTTACTTTTCTTAACCTGCCAAATTTGCAAACACGGAATTATTTAGCTTGTGAATATTTTATGACAGCAAAATGCTTGGTTATCTCATCAGCCATGTTTTCCACGGATCATTCTGGTTCTTCTGTTCAGTGAAAGGAATAATGTTTGTCTGGGTATGAATAATTAATCCTTTGAAACTAGTCAAACCGTAGCTACAGTATGATAACTGACGTCAATGTAACTTAATATGACTTGACTATGAACTTAATATTCAAGGAGATGCTGTGGATGGGCCAGTTTAGCTCACATTTGGTTTGTATAGCCTTTGTTTTCTCTTTCGTGTAAGACTGACTGTTTTCCAAGAGGTTTCTAAGTCTCTATATGGCTATTCATTTCTCACATTCCCAATTCTCTTGTTTATTAATAATCCAGTGAAAACCTGTGTTTCCTAAACTGCATTAGAGCAGGTGAACTGCTTCAAGGTTTTTTTTATCTTGCATATTTTTACCACTGGACGAATTGGTACTTAGTAACTATTAAGATGAAGACTACGGATGGTAACTATATCTGATGGAAAGCATTTGCCATGGCAATGTATTCAGTAGGTACCTTAAGTCTTAACACAGACTGTTCATTGCCCAACTTTGGAGAATAGAGCAAAATAGTACAGTTTTATATAAATTTAAGACCCCTATTTGGAGTTATCAAAATGGTGAGTGAATGTATATAAGAACATGGAATTAAATTATTGATAGAAGTAATTTTAAACTGAGTGTTTTAGAGGTTTGCCTAAGAGAAAGGAGAAATAGTCTTATATGCAATATTATTCTTTTTCACATAGCACCTCTTGGTAACTTTGGGGAAGCTGATGAATGAAAAGGAAAGGAACGTAAACATAGATTCCTAATGTGTAAGAGTGGCCAACATGAAAGTGTTGATCTGATATAAAACCGTTCTTAAAGTTTAGGGTCTAGGGATGCAGTACAGTTAATTGAAGGGTGGTTAATGAAGATAATGATACCAGCAACTTGAAATTTTATCTAAAGTAGCCCTTTCCTAACTTCTCCAAACTGTATTTTCTTATTGCATTGTTACTGAAATGACTTAAATATACTTTAAATACTTTAAACTAGGTGCAGCTCCTGTTCTTAGACCCTTTCTCATCTTATGTTATCTAGGATGAAATTCAAAACCTGATACTGAACTTGCTACATTGGTATTATTGCTTTTAAACATTTACTTAAATTGAGCATACTGTCTTCTCTTGAGTGATGTGACTGAATGCCCTGTATTCTCTTTATGGGTGATATTTTTTTTGTGATATTCAAATAGTTAGAGTATAGATAAATGGGAAAATCGAGTCCTTTTCTTTGTTTCCCCAGATTTTAACCTAGTTCTTTTCCCTCACATTACCTGCCTCTTTCCTGTTTTCTAACATATTTTAAAAAGTGATCAAGTCTTTTCGGTACCATACTTCAGAGTCTTTATGGTGTTCTGTGTTTTTAGGGCTTCTAAAAAGACAAAGTAGTTTTAGATGATGTTTTAAGGTTTCATAATAATCTTCTGATTTTATTTCATGTTGTCCTGGGTTGAATTGAGTGTCTATGCAGTGGTTCTGTGTTTGTACAGGTGTTCTAGAGAGGTGAAATGAAGCAGGCAGGACGAAATTTTCCAAACCATTAAATGTTTTTGAGTGTTTTTTTTTTCCTTTTTGAATTCTTCTTCTTTAAGGTTAACTTTGTTTAAGCATCCCAGAACTTAGGTAATCTAAATAAATATTTATTGTTGAAAATAGGAGAAAAAGCATTGAACTTCCTGGTCCACGTCTTTGTCAAATTATTGATAGAATAGTGAGACCTGATTCCTGTACACGCCTTCTCATTGTGATGAGAAGTCATTTGTCATTAAGTTCAGGAAATATGTATTTCACAAAATACACTGCTTCTCAATATATCTGAATGTTCCTGTCCTCAAGTAATTAAAATAACGAACAGAGTAAGCAGAGTGGATAAATATACCTTACTTGCAATACTGAACTTGTAAATAATTAAACAATTGTCGTCACTGTCAGGTTATTATTCTAAGTACCTTTTCCTTGTTTTGGTGTTGGTTACTTAATGCTGTGAGGTGAAGAAATAGCAGTGGAACAGGCTATGCACTTATTAACAGGACTGATTTGTACTCAGTGTAAATAAAAGCAGTCTTTAAACCTCCTTTAGTGATTTCTGCACAATTGCGTAATGACTTAGGATAAACTTTTCTTAATACTGAACTGCCAGTTAAGTAAGTAAGATAAGAAGCTAGCCATGTAGGTGGAAAAATATAAAATATCCAAGCTGAACACAAATATTATGTAGCAGCAACTAATCTGCATAACAATTATAGCTTCAATAGTGGTAAGAGCTAGGCTGATCATGAGAGTCTGCTCGAAATTATACTTGGCAGGGGATAATTGTTTTACTTACATTCTAATTAAGAAATAATATGGGTGGGAGATTTTAATAGAGGTGGAGTAAGTGGTATAAATATAGAAATACAACCATTCAAGTGTGTTACAGACTTTAATACGTTTAGAGAATCAAATAGTGAACGGGTCTGTCAATGACTTATTGCTTTGTTCTATTGGCAACCAAAAGTCAATACAGCAAAAAGAACTTAGGCTATGAAATCCTTTTCAAAATGTAAAAATTGTCCTTCTCCTTCAATTAAGTAAATTGCCTACTATTTTATTGAGTGTTAGGAGATTGTTAATTATTTTAATAATTTTATGAGTAAGTTCATCTATTGACCAAAAGATTGGGGGTAAGGAAGGAACATGTACACAATAACAGAATTTTGCATCCTTAATATTTTTAAGTTCACTAACATAAAATGTACATTTTAATTCAGCTCTTTTTGTTCAGTGATCTGTATTTCTGTGACTTTTTATGTCATAATCCATAGTTATGAATGTTTTTTGCAAGGTATGTATCCCTGTGATTTTAAACAGATGTTGCTGGGTGGAAAAATCAAGAAAGACTCTGGTTTCCTCCTTATTTGCCAATAACTTCTCTAGTGACTGAGTTAGGCACTTAATCACCACCTCAGTTTCTTTTCTGAGAGGAAGAAATAATTACAACTCCTTTACTAGAAAAATCACATTAATTCATTCAGTATAAACTTGTACAGAGTATGAAAGCTTGCTGTGCAATGCAGAGGAGGACCATGCAGCAAAATCTGGTGTGTGAAGTTTACATTCTGAAAGACAAGCTCTAGCAGTTACAAAAGGCAGAGAAACTGGTGGGAAGAGAGAAATAAATGAAATGTGTAGTTTTTTATCCAGTCAGTAGCTGTCACAACACTGGCCCTGTGGGCCAGCTCCCTGGCTGGGATGGTGGGACAAGAGCCCTGGCTGCCAGTAGCCTTCTGGGTGCCAGCCTGGGATCTTAGCCTGCGGATCAGGCTAGGCAAGGCAAACTGGCTGTGCGTTGGCCAGGCTGGTGGGATCTGGCTCGCTAAGGCTGGATAGGACAGGGCTGTGAGAGTGGGCGGCCCTGGACAGGGCTGAAATGACATCCTGGGCCACAGAAGAGTCAGGGGAAATTCTAGGGGAGAGTGTCCAGTGAGTGACCCCGGGACCCTGGAGATGCGTCTAGCTTCAATGTTTTATTTTATTACAATTTCTGCTATATTGAACCTAGTTTTCTCTTTCTTGGATTATAATCGAAACCCTGATGGTGGTTAAGGCATTTCTTTGGGACTGATCTATGTGACTTAGTGACATTTTGGGTCACAAATTGTCTCCAGCCAGGGGTTACTCCGCAGGAAATGCCTCATGCCGTGCTGTACATCACTGTCCTCTGCAATGAGCTCATTTCTGTAGGTTGTGCTCTCTGTGTGTGCAGTGCAGGATATGTCTTTCAATGCTGAGTGCAAAACATCTGATTCACTGTGTCCAAATTTGTCAGTGAATGAGGTCCAGTTATGCAAATACAAAGTACTTTTTATCTTCTGTCTGGTTATTTGCTTAGGAAGTGTACTGAATTACTGTTGTAACTCTGAATAATGTGTTATTATCAATACAGCCACATCATGCACTGTGCTGTAATTGCTAGTAAGAACACAGAGCCTGCTTTTTGAGAGGGAAACTAGCAGAGAAGAAAGAACCTGATTAACTAATGTGATGCTGAGATTCTATAAAAACAACTGTTGGTCTCAATATTACATTTTTAGCATTGCTCTACTGTTCTTTGCTGACAGATTCAATGCAACTGCTTTATTAGTTCAGTACTCTCAGGAAGTGCCTGCACCCTTATGTCCAGCTGTGTCCTCAAGGCCATCTCACAGCTACATGTTTTGATCATCACAGTAATCCTACTGTAGTAATAATAATCACATAACCAGCATCAAGCATCTTTGCTTGTATAATAGATGTCCAGAAAGGCATTAATGGCAATTGATTTCCTGCTTAGTGGCCTACAGACAAGTCATCTATAAGCAAGATCTTTCAAGCTGTTGGTCTGTGCAGATTGCTTGAAGCACTAATGTAGATCTGTGTGTGAAGTTCAAGTGCTGGGTACTTCCTTCAGCACTGAATTTTGCTGCCTCCCTTATGCTTGTGTAGCATAACTTGTCAAGTGCTCAGGAAGTCATTAGTGTTATGTTGTCACCAAAGGCACGTTCATGGCACAGGCTGATACTTTGCATGTGATCTGTTTTAAACTCTATACAATCCAGGCTGGCTTTTCCTGCCATTTCCCTTGATTTTTGTGCAGCACCAGTGACGGTAGCGCATAGGAGGGAGTTACAGAGCATGACATCCTTTCTGCAACAGCCGTGAGAGACTGATACGAATTCCAGTGCATGTGATTCATCAGTAAGCTTGGTGCAGCTGAGGCTCCTCTTTAATTTCTAGCTCTCCGTTCTGTGAGAACCACTTAATGACAGAATAATTCCTGTGATACATTAAACACTTTCACTGAAAAACTGGTTCACTGATAGCATGGCAGCTCCCTGCAGATTCTCTATGGTGTATTTTGTTCCCCTTAAACTTGATAATTACTGTCTTGTTACATCATACTTCTTAGCAAAGGTTTACTCAGGTAATTAATTCTAGTGATATTAAAGTTGCGCATAAATTGTGTTCACACCTATTATGTATTGTTTTGAACTAATACATCAAAAGGTCTTTCAGTGTATTTATGATAAATTCATTTAAAAGTAGCTCTATAATTGCAATACAGAGCTCTTTTCACTTATGCTGCTTATAAGGAAGGAATATATAGCATATTGGATGCCAAGTATATGTTTTTAAGATGTAATATCAAGGAGAATATTATTATCTATTTGTTAGTCTGGTGCCTTATAGAACATTTCTATTTTTATAATTTACAAAGAGATACATCCAAGTAGGTTCTTAATTTCATCTATCAGGAATCCAGGAAGACCTATTTTCCATTTTTCATAGCATTTCTTAGCCATAACTTTGCTCTGGCTTTCCTTGTCAAATTGCTAAACATTAACTAATCCAAATACTTACTTTGCAGGAGGCCCAGAAGATCAATGGTGGTGGAGACACACAGGCAGATGGAGCCTGCAAACCAACAGATGAAAAAGAGGAGAATGTGGCAGCAGAAGTGGGATGGATGACGTCTGTGAAGGATTGGGCAGGAGTCATGATATCTGCCCAGACATTAACTGGCAGAGTACTTGTAAGTTTTCTATGATTTTCTATGTTTTCATTTGAAAGAACATTTTTTTTTTTTTTTTAAGAAGCACTGTGTCCAAGCATTAGTGGAGGATTTTTGATTGGTTTGTTTCATCAGCACTGAGTCAATCCCAATTTTCCCTTTTGGAAATAAAAATAGCAGACTAATTCCCACTGCAAGAGAGAGGCAGAGACAGTAAATAAGAAAAACTGACTTCCAGACCACTCTCCAGCCTACTTCAGTACTCTGGCATTATGATTTTGAACTGTGCTACAAACAGTCAGTTTAGTCGTTTCATATTAGGTGATAAATCTATAGACCTATTTTGTCTGGAATTAAAATTATGCTGGGAAAAACGGAAGCCACTTTGAAAAATAAGCGCAGTGTTACAAGTGTACATAGTGGTCAGAACTGTAAAGCCAAGATGAGTTTGAATTGGCTATGCAATGAGATTTGGGATATTTTCAGTAGACTAGTAATATGTTCTCTTGATTTTTTTTCTTTATTAGCTTAGGAAGTCCTTCAAATGTGTGAACAGTTATGTATCAGATAGAGCCACGTATTGATAATTTGTGGTTTAAAGTTCCATTGAAAAAACTCTGTAGTTTTCTGCTTTATTTGAATATAATTACATTAGAGCCTTGTTAAATACTAAATTCCCAAGGGTTTTCTTAAAGTTCAGTAAAACTCCTGTGTCATTTTGCTTAGTTTGCTTGTTAGAATGCATGTACTTATAAACTAAGAGCTCAAGTGATTTAAATCCCATTTAAAACTTCTGAGAATCCCAGTGAGACTGTAACTAGGTTGGGTTAAACTGAAAAAGGATTTGTGTCTTTGTTTATTTTGGTTAAGGGATATTTTAGGTGAGTCAGTTTGGGTTTACAGAGTAATTATTTGGATGGGGGAGGGAAGGGAGGAAAAGAAAAAAAATTGCACTCCTCAATCAAGTCTTTTACAGTAAAAAGTTGAGGTGACTCAATTGCCACTGTATCGTTTGTTTCTGCAAGAATATTATTTTGATTATTTTTCCTAAAAATGTCTTCCTCCCATTTGCTTAATTGCTGACTTTTATCAGTAGCTTGACAGCATGTTCACTGCTGCTTTGAACCTTTGAATGCTATATATCTTTTACGTGAAACTGGCATATTGACATGCTGTTTTAGGAAAAGTGGCATTTTGCATGTTTTCCTGACATCTTCAGCATTAAAAAAAAGTCTTAGTTGTGCTTCTTGTTCTCATTCAAGTATCAAGGCTAGAAATGACCCAAACCAAGAATCCTCTGCTCTTAGCTATGCAGTGAGAAATTTGCCTGTATTGTTTTTACTGAGCTATATGTGAGCACAGATACAAACCAACAATCAAGACAAAAAACTAATATAAATAATATAAAATACATTGTACTGTATTTTTTTTCCAAAATACTGGAAGAACTTTTTCAATTCTATTTAATGACTTAGTTTACCATTGCATTTTATAAGAGACTAGCTGACCACTGTCACTGGATTAGGTTATTTCTGAGAATATAGTCACGTGTAAGCAACAGGTATTGTGCACACCTGGATTTACAAATATGACTAACTATCTGAGAAATCTGTAGCGAAGTATGGAATCTGTTAGTTAATTTTGTTTAGTTTAGAAAATAAGATGCATTTATTTTAATGTAATACTCATCAGTTTCATTATTTGAATTGACAAGATGTAGTTCATGGAAGACCATTTCCAGTAGGAACATTGACTGTTGATTTAGATTTTACTTTCTGGATATATTTGCCAAAGGTTAACTGCTTCAGTGAACATTTGTGCTAGAGGTAATATTCACATTATTGGTAGACATAGGATGTAGCAAAATTGTTTGAAAATATTGGGACTTAACTCATGAATTCCTACTAATTTAATCCAGCCTCTTCTACCAGCTGTATTTCTGAATCAAAATGTGATTTTTTTTTTCCCCTGAAGAAGAACTGGTGATTTCACAGTTCTATGAAATCAAAGTTGTATGAGATATCTGCAACTAAAAAAATTAAGGTACAATTTTACATTGTGCAAGTTGAAATTAAAATCAGTCTTATACATTGAATGTTTACCAAAAAAAACCCAGCCCACTGAAAATGGAATTGGGCAGAGTTATAAGTGATCTTCAGTTCAGGATGGTCATCTGAAGGCAGCTGGGTAACTGCTGCCTGGTTTCATCTGAGACATGGAGACAAGTTAGGCCAACCTTGAACACAAATCAAGTGTGAAGTAGAAGCTTATTTGTGTTTTCTGCTCATGAAAAAACTTCAATCATTATTATTACCTGGACAGTCATTTTCTTCACAGTGAATCTTAGTGGAATGTCAAGTACCGTTTGTGGAATCTACACAGACTACTTTTTGGACCTCTGTCTACTGAAATCTGTCACCGTATCTTTGACATTTTTATTTCTTCCCTAGTAACTTTTATTTCTTCCCTAGAAACCTTACAAAACAACTTCCTAATTTATCAGATCAGTTTGCCCAGGTGCTTTGGGAATGTTGAAACAAATATTTGTGTAGTGGGTGCTCCTATAGTTACCTCTTTAATATTTAAACTTTTTGGCTACCCACTAGTGAAGAAAATTAAGGCCAACAGTGTGAAAAATACAGGACAAAAATTTGTGTTGACAGGTCATAGCATCATAGTGTAGTACAAAATTGGACATTTACATCGACATTTGTACAATTTTCTAGTGAAATCTAATGTTTCTGTTAAGACAATAGATAAAATCAGTACACAACATTTAAAATATAGACTGGAAGGCCTTTGTAGCTGTAGGACTAATTGAAAAGCAACTTTTTTTTTTTAGTTATTTTTTTCCAACATAATTTATGAATTCGTGTTTCAGGGCATCTGCTGCAAGGTAAGGGGTGTTAGTTTTTTTCGTAATCTGGGTCATTGGAGACAGTGAAATCATTTAACCCATTCTTGAAACACATTCTTGAATTTTTGGTAGAGATGATTCCCCTCCACATAGTTTTCTTAAAAATGTTCAGTTCATTGGTGGTTGTGAGGGAGGGAAAAGTTCTATAACTGAAATGAAAGTTGAAAAAACCCAGCCATATTCCTAATTTCCCCTCCCATTCCACTGATTAGAGGAAGAATTGTATTTAAAGACTAAACAAAGAGAGGAGAAATTAAACCTTTGTCACACCTTTCATTTTTTTGTGTTTGATTTCAATTAAGTTTTTCGTTTCAAGTGAAGTGTCTGAAACTCTATGTAAAACTTATTTGTAAGGGGTGTCTGGGCCTGTCAGCAGTGTTTGCTGTGAGTTGTGGAAAAAACACCCCAGCCTTGTAGTTTAGTTTTTGGTGGTATTTTTAGTTGCATGTGATAGAGCTAAATAGGTGAAGCCAAAGGTACAGGTATTGTGCAAATTAATCTCGATATGCAGAAAAACTTTCCCACATTCTTTGTGGAAGTGATTCAGAACACTGTCAGAATTAACTGTTTCCCTATCCCAAAAGCTTCTTGTACTGGCGCTCTTATGTAAAACTTGATATCGTTTGCATCTACTTTCTTAGTTTTTTGGAGCACAGAACAGTTGGTACTATCAGTTTCGTGTGTTGCCTCACAAAAGTGGTCTATTATGTTGGTTCATCAGTGTGAAATGCTTGTATAATTTCTTATTACACTACTCCCTCACAATATGTCTATTGGAGAGCAGGTTTACTGGAAAGAATATTATCTCAAAGGTATCCTGTTAATATCTCCACCTGTGCCCTTTGCCCTTGGTTCCTCAGAGTGTTTTTTGTATTAATTTCAATGGAGAACCATAAGGAAAAAGATTTCTGTATTTTGAGTCTCTAGGAGTAGTTTTCATTTTGTTAAGAAGAGTTTTCTTTTATTTGTTGTTGGGAGCATCATAAGAAATGGTAATGGGAAATTTTAAACAATTAAACCATCAAATTTTTGGAAACATTTGACCATTGCTTGCTTTATCTCTGTCAACTGAGTGTCTTCTAGTCTTTAATATCCGTTAACGACAGCAAGATTAGGCAGAAGAGACATAAAAGTGGCAGGTGCATGGGATTTTACTAATACTGCAGCTGATCCAGTAGTTTATGTAAATACTGTAAAGATAAAAGTACTGAAATGGAAATAGACATTCTTACTGCTATAGGAACTAAATTTTACTCCTGACATTTCAGAAGTGATTTAGGCACAAAGGAATATTCACACTACCCAGTTTCATCTGAAGGGCAGGCTTTGAAGGAAGAGATTTGTAGAGGGTGATCCAGAATGTCCTTCAATAAGATACTATTTTTGTTTTTTAAAGTAGTGTAGCTGGCTAAGCACAGTTCCTACAGTTGTGTGGTCAGAATATCCTTTTCTCCTCGTACATTAGATTTTAAAAGCACAAATGGAACCATTGAGAATGTGATTTTTGCTCTTAAACAATGTAGATGAGAATTTGACATATGGTTTAAAAATGTGTCCATATTCATTTGCATAAGTACATAATTTAATTGAACCCATGCAGTTCTGTTTGCAGTTGATGTTGAGTGGCATAAATATAAATAATAGTAGAAGGTAGCAGTTTACTTAAAATCTGTTCAGGAAAATATGATTTACTTTGAAGTGCCATATAATGCTGTAGATGATGGAAGTATTGGATAAAAATTCCTGAGATGAGTTTCTAAAGAATTAGAAACATTTATAATTAATCTGAAGATGCAGGAAATTAAAGGTATTTATGAACTGATTTTTGCTTCCTGAAATTATTTTTTAATTATTTGAGTAAGAAGAAGAAGGCTTCCTTAATTAGGCTGAGTGTTTTATATACAGAATAAAGTCATATGTATATTGTTGAAGTTGACACAGTTCAGTCTAGGACCCAGTTGGATGTAGACTCTCCTTTAAACTGATAAAGAAAGAAAAATTATTTCAATTGCAAATCCAGGAGATAAAATTGTGGAGAAAATTATTGTTTGTTCTATTTTTAACACATGGCATGTAAGCAAATAACAGAGGTATGAGCTTTATATAGCTTGTGCTAAGCACCAAGTGGTGGTGTTGGTTTCTGCCTTGACTCTCATAGTACCTAAAGGACAGAGTCAGTTGAAAACAGGCAAATTTGTGTCAAAATTGAGTGCATAATAGTTTACTTTTTAATCACTGAATGATCAATATGTCTTTTAGATTTTCAACATTGAAAGAAAGAGAAGAACAGCCTGTGGGGGGAGTGGGGGAGAAAAGAGTGGACTACAGTTAGTGGCAGTAGTATATTAATTATTGGTTTATTACTAAGTTATTTAATTAGAAAATTATTTATGTTACTTTCTTAATACTTACTAACTAGAGTTAAAAAAACCTAAAAATGAGGAAGCTGTATATGAAGGGGCACTTTTTTTAAATTACATAATAAATTCAATAGAATTTTTCTGTAATATAGTTTGTTTGGATTATATAATTGTTTTTACATTCTCTTTATCTATCCAAAAATTCAGCATTCTCTTTTCCCCAGCTCAGACTGTCCTACATGTTCAAAGGTTGAAAACTGTAAGTCTTACAAATGTTTTTGCAAGATAGAGCAAAATTGTGAGGTTAGTAGTAAAAACGAGGATTACCTTGGGACTCTGCTTGGCAAAGGATCTAATTTTGCAAGATCCACATATTAGAATTTTATAGAAATCGATATCAAAACTTCCAAATATGGCTAAAAGTTTAAATCAAAGACCATCCAGTAAAGAGTGCACTAAATATTTACTATGGAAGGCTTTAGACCCTTGACTGGACTACTGAAGAAATG
>NW_020955260.1:63621-113572 GCF_003031625.1 Empidonax traillii | reverse complement strand
TTTTTTTTTTTTTTTTTTTTTTTTTTTTTTTTTTTTTTTTTTTTTTTTTTTTTTTTTTTTTTTTTTTTTTTTTTTTTTTTTTTTTTTTTTTTTTTTTTTTTTTTTTTTTTTTTTTTTTTTTTTTTTTTTTTTTTTTTTTTTTTTTTTTTTTTTTTTTTTTTTTTTGTCCTGAAGGAGGGGTCTCAAATTCTTTTAATGTTGAGGGGGAAACCCCCCCCCACAACCTCTTTTGACAAGTTACAGTTACCAAACACCTAAATTGAATTTTAGCAGTATAGTAATTATGTGGGGTTTCTCCCTAGTTCCATAGGTAGTAGTGGTTCTCTTTAATGAGAATAGGAGCTCAAAGCATAATTTGGTATCCCTGAACAGATGCAGAATTGGAGAGGCGGGTACATTTGGTATACATACAGATTTTTTGACAGCATTCTTGACAATATCAGTTATTGTGCTAGATCTGCAAAGTAGGAAGAGAAACCTTGAGCAACCTTGACTATACAGCATCTCAGTATATGGAGCTTTCTCAAGGATAAACAAAGCTCTCACAGATTAAATCCCTTATTTTCTTTCCATTGTGGGACATTATCATCCTGGAAATGCCTTATAAACAGTCTTATTGTGGAATTATGTGGGGGGGTTTTCTGAACACCTGTAGTGTTCTTAGGATTCTAAATTAGGACTTAATTTGGAATAAAATGTAATAATTGACTAGACAATAGAATGTATTTTTTGGTGGTTAAGTCTTTCATACTCATAATATTCCAAGCCTTTTACAAATTTGAATCTGACATTAGTTTCTCAGCAGTGAAGGACATGCCTTATTTGACAAAAAAATTTGTTTTTCAGTCTACTGGCTATGAAATTACAAATTTTCTTAGATAGTTAAGCAGAGTTTGGTGTCACCCATAGACTCCCCTATCTGGGCAAAAATAAATAGTGCCATATTTTCCCTGGCATTGTGCTCTAGGTTTCTGAGAAGGGAAAAGCCTTTCTCAGCTCCAGGTCTGGTTGCACAGGCAGGAAGCACAGGATATTCCATGTCCCATGTCCTTGAGTGATTTGGGTGGTGTTTTGGGGGTTTTTTCTTCTCTTCCCCCCCACCCCCCTTTTATTACTGTGCATTTTGTTTGATTGTTTTTTGTTTGTTTGTGTTTTTTTTGTTTTTAATTTTGTTTTTATTTTTCATTTTGTTATTTTGTTGATTTTGTCTGTTATTTTAGGACTTCTGAGAATGAGTTATGTATGTATTTTAGATTATATACTATTACATCTGTATAAAAGTTCCCCTTTCCTCATCTTGGTCAACAAATAGGAGAAATGACAAAAGGATGAAAGGCCAGGGTCTTACTGAGTTAGGGCATTTGAGTAAAGGCAGTGCACAAAACTCCTGTGAATGTCCCTTTCAGTGTGTTAAAGTAACTACAGATCTGTTCATCATAGTTGTTCATAGATTATAAGCTGCTTGTCTATGTTTGTTGCTTATCTACCGTTCATAGGGAATAATTTAGATTCTGCTCATGTCTATTGAGAAATGAACTTTGGCTGTTTAGTTATTTTTAGTCTTTCATAGGCCTCAGTGGCACATAAATGAATCCAAGAGATGAGTTCTAGATTGCCTTAATCTCCTGTGACAATGATGTGGGCTATTTCCAGGGTTTCCATAGGAATAGGAACAATGTTCTCCATTTGAGTTCATGAGATAATGATAATGGAACAGAGTAGGAAGTGTTGAGTAAGTCTTGCTTGTTTCCATAGTAACTGCAGCTAGTTTAAGTTCCATTTATGCATTTTCTTTTTCTGAATATTTGTTTATTATTGACAGTAGCAAGGACTGTTTGGCTGGGTTTTTTGCTTTGGATCAAAGAGTGGGCTTCTGCCCACAGTCTTATGGAGAAGTTCTTCTCCTGTGCATATTTCTTTAATATTGAATTATTCAGTTCTGCATGTGGATACTACATGTAGATGTAGCATTTCTGATTGTCACTACACCTTTAAAATAGCCACTTTGTGTTTTTGGAAAACTGCTGCAATTTCAGTGAATTATTTAAAAAAATAATCTAGTGGTTAAACTAAAATACTAAAAATAAGAGCATGGTAATATCTCTGCATAAGATGATATCTAGGACCAAAAAGTCCCTTCCTTATCAGCTATGATACTGTAATATAGGAATATAGGTGGCTGATTGCAATTCTTTCACCACCAGCTTGCTCTTAGTATTACTATTTTTTTTTTTTTAGTATAGTTTGGACAATGCTCTCAGGTGCATGGTGTGATTCTTGGAGTATCCTGTGCATGACCGGGAGTTGGACTCGATGATCCTGATGAGTCCTTTCAAACTCAGCATTTTCTATGATTTTATGATTAATATATGCTAATATTAAACTTTTTTTCTTTCAAGTTAGCCATGAAGTGCGTGGCTAGTCAAACATACAGAGTGTTTGCTTTTTTTCCTCCTTAGTTTTACCAGTTTTATATACTTCTATGTGCAGAATGGGTTAGGTTAACATAAGGCAGATGTACATGATAAAATCAAGTCAAGAAAATGATAAACAATACATTTCATAAAGGAATGACATGAACTATGCGGAGAAATGGACTTAAAACCTTGCATTTGAATTCTTAGCTCAGAAGGTAGAGAAATAGAAAGTGTATACATCACATGTGCAATCCATTAATGTTTATGCTAATTAAAATTGCTAAGTTTTTTAAGCCTTTTTATTTTAAACCAGATCTCAGTGTAGCCTAATCGACCTTATTTGTGTGGTTTTCCAGTCAGTTTATAGCTGCTACTATGGAAGTTACCTACTGTAAAGTTATCTCTAAACTTTGAGCTGTGCTCCAGTGACTTCTGTGACCTCTAGATAGATGACCATGCTTACATGGTCCTTTCTAGCAGTATTATAAAGATTGAGGCTTTTCCTGTATTGGAAATAAATATATTCTTCTAACATTTTTGACATCTAACACTTCTTTTCTTGTCTAAATTAGGATATCAGGAGCATTCTGTTATTAAAATGAAGAAGTGAAAGCACATTCTAAAATCAAGTTTTAAATGATGTGATAATTTGGAGAAAGTCAGGAACATGGTTACTCTTCAGGCAGAGCAAAACTGGTTTAGATAAACGACTAATGTAGATGATGTTTCTGTTATACAAGTCTTGATTTCTGAAAAATTGTTGTAATGCTGTATCACTGTGTCCTTTGTCACTGTATATGGATGTCAAACAGAAGTTAGGAGAAGTCCTTGCTACTTATTTCTTAGATACAGCTAGAATGAAAGTGCAAAAATACAGAGGTGTTCCTTCTGATAATGCTGTGTTAAATCCTCATGATAAGAGCGTGGTGCAGAGGAAATTTACTTTGCACCTATGTGCCATTGACAATAGTCAGGTATTGAACAAAAGATACGAACACAACTGTTGCAAATGAAGCCTGTTTACAAAGCTCACTAGAGGAGACAGATGGCTTCCCCTAAGGCATTTGTGCCTTGCCTATGCAAAGGGCTGCTCTGATGATGCAGTTGCTAATATTGTTTTTTTCACATTTAGGTTTTGAGGTTTTTTTCCCCCTTTGATTTAGCATATTTGATAACATTGTGCTTGTACTCAAAACACTGCTGTGATAATGTATATTTTTAAAGATAATTCTATATATGCTTTTGTACAGTCTACCTTCAGTGATTTGTTCTGAGGGATAGGATAAATGGAACAAATTGCTAAGCTTGTGATTAAAAAAAAACCCTCTCCATTTTGGTGTTCAGCAAAATCTAATAATGAATTTTTACACAAAATATTGTCTATCACAATTAGATTCCTTTTGCTTGTGTAATTTTTTTTCTTTTTTAAACTGTTGTTTGGTGTTTACTTGAAAGCGCACAAGTTCCCTGAGAATTGCTCTCAGCATACTTTTCCTGGCTTCAGTAGTTTTATGTCACTCCTTAAATCTGCATTGCTTTGGCACAGGAGATTCCTCTCCGTTTTAATTAATGCTTGTCTCAGCTTCAAATGCTGTAGCAGAGACAACTTCAAAGCTTACCACTACAGCTGCTGAGAGTCCCACTTTTCCTGTCAAGTCTGATGTCTGTGTTGGTAAGGTTTGATTCAATCTCAAGTAATAGTAAACAATCTACTTGTCTTTCTGAAAAGAGAGAAGAAAATCTAATGGTAGACACTAGAATGAAGAAGTTAATTCAAAGTCAAAATCAGGGAATATTAACTGCCTGTTCCATGTATTTCACCTGGAATCTAAAAGCTCTCAAGCTCTTCTATAAGTCTATAGCAAAATGCTAGGAGTGTGAAGGACAAACTTGCATGTCTGCTCTGAATAGTCCTGCTCCTTCTTCCTAGTCAGAGAGTCTTTATCCTGCAGACACTTAACTTCGTTTTAGGATAAAGCTAGGAGAAATGGGATAAAGATAGGGAAGGTGGGAGAAAAAGGTAAAGGGATGTGACTTTTCAGAAGTTTGAAGCAGTCCTGCTGGTTCTTCCACTCTTGTGAAGATTGCTGCTATTCAGCATAGCTACATAGGATAGATAGGTGGGCGAAAAAGCAATTTCTGCAATGTAATGCCATCCCTTCTTACGATTTGTAGAACCACTGACTGTGGTCATGAAGAGTGGCTCCCAAAACTAATTTAATTGAGGCAGGGTAAGTATAGAATGGAAAAGGAAACAGAATCCGAGTCTTCCTCTATTTCTAGTCCAAACTTCAAAAAAATTTATTGCAAACACAGTGTACTTGTTACTGCTTAGAATGGTGATACCATTTGGGAACTAAAGTGAAATGTGGAACCTGATCCTTCCTTGCGTAGACAGAAACTCTTCACTTCGTGCAAACTAAGCCATCCAGTTCTGTCAGATGCCCACAGTCCCCTCATTGAAAAACATGTAACTCCTACATACTGTTAAAAAAACCCAGTTTGTGCCTGTCAGGGTAAAATCATGCAAAAATCACTTCAGTAGAGATGAGTAGATTTTAATGAACCATCTGATTGTTGTGATACACAAAATGTGATACTGTCATGAGCCTTCTGCAAGGCATAGGAGAATGCTAAGGTTTTGCATAGAGAAGAACTATTTTCTTTCTTATTGTCAGATGTTATATTTAATTATATTTAATCTTATAGCATGCATTCTGAAGGTGCTGCATGGTTGAGACAGCATAGCTGTGTATCTTGGTAACAGGCAAGAATATATGGTCTGCAGTTTAGTGTCAATGCATCCTTGTGAGAGGTTTAATGTCTTAATTTTTTCCTTACTTTTTAACCATGAGAAGGAAGTAAGTCTGGTCTTGTGAAATAGGATGCCTTGTTTTGGATATTAGATCTATTCAACCCAAATACTCTAAGGTTTAATTTAACCTCAGATAGAGAATTTTGAATTAGAAGGATCAACAGAGTGTGCCATTAGCGCAGTTGGCAGTTGATCTCTATGTGCTTTTGGTGTCATTAGACTGTCTCGACAGTGTTGCATGCTGCCATTTCTATTCCACTCCATTATATTCTACTGTTTAGCAACCATGCATATGTAACCAGAACCTGGAACATTCAGTTCTATTATTTTAGCTAAATCAGAGAATTCTGCATTCTGCTCTAAGCGATGTAAATAAAGCTGATCTGTCACATTCTCCTACCCCTCAAAAGCCTGGCATAGTATTATGTCTGGAAACTCAACACAGGTATAACAAGATGAATTCAGCAGGATCTTGCTTGAATATGATAGCAGTTTGCTCAGATTTTTTTTTTTTTTTCCCAAGGCTGAATGTTTTTTTTTTGTTCTTGACAAAGGCCTGAGCAAATTTTGCCATTGGTGCTTAATGTCTAAAGATTTATTTTAATGAATGTTATCAAACTGCACAATGTCAGACAAGATTTTAAAGTCCTTTTCTACTATATTTAAAGGATTGTAAGATATTATCGAAATAATAGAGTAAATGCAAATCAGAGGTTTCTTCCCATATTAGGTTTGCATGGAAAGATATTGGAATAGGCATATTGGAAAGATATTTGAGAAATCTGTAGATATTTTTCTATCAAACTGTAGAAAGTTGTAATAGTTTCCCTATAGATTACATTTTCAGATTTATCGTTTTTCTCTCTTAGTAAATATTACAGAGTTGTTTTGGATAAGTTGTTCGGTGGTTTTCAATTTGCTGTTTTAGAAGGCTGTGAAAAGTAAGAAAATGAAGCCAACAGATGACAGGTTTACAGTTGCTCTTTGGTGTTTGTAAGTACAATAGCAAATTTTTGAGTCCTCAGACTGGAAAAAGATTGCTCATCACTGGCTTCAATCTATTGAAGGAGTTGGGCAGAAAACTCTCCTGTCTTTGAAGTATCAGCTAGTGGCAGTAAAATAGATGGTACAGTCCATAAGAGTATCTCTAATTTCCTAAGCATTTTCTGTCACTCTTGAAAAATTATGTGAGCAGTGTGAGTTCAGTAACTGCAGCAAGGGACTGGAAGTTTGACATATTTTCTCTGCTCAGGTATAACAGTAACTTTGTTGATTTTGAACATATAACTAAATTTACTAATCTTCTTGTGGTTCTATGCAAGCTAGGATTAAAATTAATTATCCATGCTTGTAAAAAGTATTTAAATCAGCTTTTAGATTAAAAGTCCTAACATCAGGAATTTAATTGTTTAGTGAAGTTTTTTTTGTCTTCCAATACACATTTTCCAGTCCAAAATATATTTCTGTTCTACATGGTTAAATCCATTTAGTATTATGAAGTATGTATTATGTGCTCTTTATATAAGTTTTGTATAGCTCTACACACACATATTTCTCTATATGTAAATAATTTTTACTTCCATATTACATAGTTGAAGATTGCGTACTCATGCATCAAATATTTTTTACTATATAGGCTCTCTTCCTTAGTGTCTTTGTTCTATACTTCTACTTTTTTAAAAAATCTCTTTTGGGCCTGATAGGTGCAGACAGATAAACAATCTGAATTTTTCCTTGCCATGCAGTCCATTAGACTTATTATGTATTCTCTTTTGGAAAGAGCCTCGGGCATCAACACTAGTTGCTCGTGGTCTCTTTATAGCTGATGGCTCTTGATATGAAAGACCTATTTTTTAATGATGCAGTTCTATTGCCTATCCAACCCCACTGTTTTATTTCTACAAATAAAAAACCTGCCTGTGTGAGTTCTCTTATTTCCCTTAAGTGAACATATCTTTTGATTAAAAAAAAAAAAAAGTTAAATCTGGTTTTATAAAACTAAAGTTAGATAACTAGTTGAGAATTAATCACGTGAGTTAATTAATTGATATGGAATTACAGGAATAAGCATAAGCTGAAGCTTGAAAACTTTTGTTTAATTTGATATGATTTACAAGGGTTAGGATATCAAGAGGAGCAAGATTTTTTGAAGTCATATCAGTGTGACATAAAATACAAATAAAAATGACATAGTTCATGTTTCTGATTTGCTGATAACATGTTCAGAGTCCCAATGGATAAACCCTTATGACTTTGATAAAAATGAACCTCTTAGCAAACTGTTAGATATGAAAATGATTGTAAAAACTGTTGGAGTTAATTAGTGAACTGCATCTAGCCACTAGAAGATTTACATAATGTTTCCATTTTTGTTTTTTGGCATGAAACTACTGTTTTAACCCCAAAACTTGTT
The DNA here is from genome assembly GCF_003031625.1 of Empidonax traillii. Classification (NCBI taxonomy): domain Eukaryota; kingdom Metazoa; phylum Chordata; class Aves; order Passeriformes; family Tyrannidae; genus Empidonax; species Empidonax traillii. Next base: position 105,927 of record NW_020955260.1, on the reverse strand, counting down.
ATATAATTCAGGAACCTCCTTGATGACTTCAGTGCAACTGCAGTTATTTCCACAAAGTTCCATTGATTTCATCACTAATACAGAAAGCATAGCAGAAACAGTTTTAAGAAATGTTGGAAATGCAGATTTGTATCATGAATAGGATTTCAAGACCATTGCGAGGTTACACTGAACAATTTTTGACGCTTTCTATACTAGGATGTATTACAGAGGAATGCACTCATGCTGTCTTGCTTGCCCACGTGAAAAATTGAGGAGAAGTATTTTAAAATATACTCCAATCAGCTCCAATGTGCTGTTTGTTTTTGTTGTTTATTTGTGGTTGTGTTTGTTTTGTTGTTTTTTTTTGGTTGGTTGGAGTTTTGGTTTTTTTTTGGTTTTTTTTTTTTTTGCTGGTTGGTTGGTTTTTTTTAGGGGAGGGATGGTAATTTTTTTAGTTTGATGTCTTTGCAGTTCTTTATTATTCAGTGATTTTTGCATTAATTTAGGCACCACCATTTGATATTATTGGATTCAAATTTCAAGATTCCCAAGATTTTCTCAGCAAATATGGCAGTGTGAACTCTAGGAGGATTTAAAATATAGCTGCCATTAAAATACTCTACAGAGAGAATTTTGGTAGGTATTTGAAAAGCCCTGTGTTTACCTGATGGGAACTTGGGAGGTTGGTGCTGATGATACCACATTTCTCTAGATTTTTACATTACTCTTAATAGTATTTCAATCAGTTCACTTGGTACTAAATTAAGGCATGCTCTTTTGTTCCTTTTGATGTGACAATTAGCACCTGGTACAAACTTAAATACTGTAAAATGAACTGGCAAATTCTCTACTTCTTAATCATATAATTTATTGCAAATGAGGGATTTAATGTTCTTTATTATCAGTTCATCATGTTTGTTCTAAAACATTCAAAATTCTTGGTCTTTCCTGTTCTCTAATCTGGACCATATTTTCTTTTTGTATTGAATGTGTCAAGTGGTATTAGACTTCAAGGTTTTAATGCTTAGTTCAAGGATTCCGCTTCAGATGACGGATTGAATTTCTGCGGTCAGATTGCCTACTTCTCTTTTAGTGTAAAATTTGTCTTTTAATTTACTCCTTTTTCTTATCTTAACTTTATAATGGATAAGAGGAGTAAATTAGCAGCAGAGATTGTTGTTCTAAATGCTGCTCCACAAAATCATGATCTTTTTAATTGTTAGGCTACCTCCAGTCTAGGGGAGCTGATTTGAGAGAAGGGGATCTGCTTGTCAAAGAAACTTTTTGTAGGAGGTCCTAATCCACTAAAGAAGAATAACAGAGTTTTCTTCAAATGAAAGGCAATAAAATGCAGGAGCTGGATAGCATCTTAGTGTTTCTAAGTCCTCAGTAGGGGGATATGGGAAGGGGGCTGGAAAAAGTTGTAAACCTTCTGTCGTATGCACTGGCTGACTCTTTATAAGAACAAGAGAAAGCACTATTAGGCTGAAAGATGCAGTTCATTCATGAAATTTGTTAGTCTGAAATGCACTACAGTTCTCATGCTTTACCCCATTAAGTAGAAAACAACAGAAAGTGTGTTTTGAGAAACTGTGACTTGCCCTCATCTCTCAGGTTAAAAAGAAACCAGTGCATATTTACTTCTCTCACACATTCAGGAAGCTACATACCTGCCTGTTATTTCCTATCACAGTGCCTTTTCCACAGTTTTATTCCTATGGATGATATGAAGTCCTTCAATTTCTCTAACAGAGCATAATGTTACATCCAAGAATTCTGGTTTAGATAATAAAAGAAGAACAAAGGAATAAACAAAGTGCCTCCTTAACCTGTTTTTTGGCCTTGTATGCTGGATTAGTTTTGGCAGGACAGATGTGAAAAGATGATTAAACATTATGAAAACGAATAACTGACTAGAAAGAATTAATTTTGACTTGGGAACCTTAATTTAATATGAATGCATATAAATAGTACTTCTATTGCTTGCTCTTTCCTCATGTACTAGGTGCAAGGTGTGTTTTCTACTTTTTAGACTAGAGGGAAAGTATTCCAGTTGCGTTTTAAACTCTCCATATAGAAAAGGTTGACAGGTCTATGTCTGCTGTGAAAAACAGTTAGTTCAAAGTGCCATTGAAAAGTATTGTAAAAGCAAAATACTTGTCTTTATTTGCTGAAATGTCTAAAAAGCATAATTTGGCTGACAGAAGCGTCAACAAATGTGTTATTTGAGTTACATTCCCCTGCTTACTTGTTTGGGTTAAAAAAAAAAATCGCAGTGTGATTCTTTATGAAAATGTCACAAAACAGTTCAGAAGGAAAAAAAAAACCTAAAGAACTGTAAGACCGAAACCATATTAGAGCACAAATTTGTTTCTAACTTCTGGGTCAAGTTTTGTTCTTGTCCATATTCATGTAATTCATCTGAAGTTAGTTCAGTAAATTCACACTGACACTGGTTTAATTGAGGACAGATACAGTCTGCTATATTTGAGGAAGAGCATGTTCCTGTCATAGGGCCAAATGAAACTTTATCAGAACTGGGGACACCTGACTTTCTACAAGAAATTTAAAGACTAACGTATTTGCAGGTATATTGCTAATGAAAGATAATTATGGGTTCTTTCTTAAAGAAATACACTTTAGAATTAAAGAAAGCAAAGCAGGAAAACTGTCCCGCCACAGTCCTCCAGTGAATTTTCTAGACTCAAGGTCAGATGCTGTTGAATAGAAATGAAATTCTGTCAAAATTCCCTCTGTCAAGCCTTTCCCTTGGCAGGACCAGATATGCACATACAATTCATATTTAACAGTAGTAACAGTTACAGGTTAAGCAAAAATTTGGCTGAAGCAGCTTCTGATTTTTTTATGGTTCTTCATAGCATTTCCAGCTTTTTAGACATCTTTACATTGTTAGAATGCCATCCTCTTCTTTGCAGTCTGAGTCTGTGAGTTTGAAGATGGAAAACTGATGCTGGAAATGTTAGTAAAAACTTTCAAACTGAACAAACAGTGAGGTCTTTTCTCATGTGTTTGACTAGGGAATTATATTTTTATTTCCAAGCCTTAGTTTTTTCTCACTGTGGAAGCCCTGTCAGTTTTATCCTTGGTAAAATTATATGGAGTAAGTAGTGAACTGTTTCTTTTCCTGTTTTTATAGGAAGATAATGTGAACCAGTAAGTTTCAGCAAAATGTTGTTTCTGATACATTTATTTAATAGTGTACTTTTTGCTCAACTGAAAGTTCATTAAGTGTGTACATCAGCTTATATGGAAATATATCAGTGTGATAGTTATTCCCGAGGATACAAGTATATATACATGTTGTACTTCAGTATGTTCTCAAAAGATGGCAAAGGAAACACAAACTCCTGATTTTATCTTCTGCTGATTGCAGTGGGAGCAGGGATTAACCATAATATTAAGTTATTTAAACTGTATGCATAGATTTTAAAGTATAAGGATTGTATTTGGTTAGTGGTTTTGCTGGTGTTTTGAAGCAGTGCTTCCTCATTTGTGCTACAGTGAGGCCAAGATACCAGCTTTAAATGCAGAATTGGATACTTTGATTTCTTTTTTCACTTTATCTTAAGTAAGGACATTTCTCTTTATTGTCACACTGATTTCCTTTAATGTGGCATGGATAAATCAATATTCAATAATAAATAAATGAAGATCAATTTTAGTCTTGCAATTTAAGTGACCAAAAATTATTAGGTCTACTGATAGATTCAGATTTATACAATAATTGTTAAAAAGTTCAAGTTTTGTATGAAATACTGGCTTCTTTCCTACTACTGCATGATGTATTATCTATTGGTCTGTAGATAAGATTTTTCCAGAAAATGTTTTAATACAGCCATGTAGAGACTTTTGCACTGCTGTCTAATAAGGCAAGGTCAAGGAAAATTGTAATGAAAAGCTCAACACTTGAGGTTTTTTTCTTTCCTCAGAATGCTTTCTTTTTGTAGCTATACAAAACCATGTTTTTAATGTGACTATTGCAGCAACGAAGTCTCATAGTATTTCACTGAATGAAGACATCAGTTAGAAGTAAAAAGACTTTCTTGCATGGGAGGCATATTTCAGCTTATTTATTGGTAGTTGGAAAAGTTGTCCTACTATGCTGAAGTCCCCCGTATTTGGCAAGGTTAAACCCGTTTTCTGGAAAAGATAATACATTTTATAAGGAAAGCATTATAATAGTGTCAACGTTTTCTTTTAAAATCAATAGATCTGATAATGTTTAACTAGAATATTTAATTGCAAAGCATTTCTTTTGAGAAGTGCTTTGAAATAGTAACATGAAAAGATTATCAATTCAATGTTAATGTTATGAAACATCTTGACAACATAATGATTTCAATGAACTCTGACTGGAAATTTAACTTGCACTCGTGTAAAATGCCTCAGAAGGGAAGTGGCATAACTTGAGATTCTGGCAGGTAGGTAGCACTAGTTATCTGAATTATGTGCATATAAGACATAAGGAAAACTGATTCTAAATAAGGCCAGCAACATTTGGTTTTTCAAAGTTGTGTTCTATGTGATTGTATGCCACTATCTGTGGAACACAGTAATTCACTGTGTCTTGCTCAATTGGGTGAAGACCACAGGTCACTAAGCCTTCACTTGAGAATCATTGACTTTGTTATTCTTTCCTTCCCCCAGCCCCTGGTACAATAGTCAAGAGTATGATGGCTAAAATGTCTGTGCTTACCACAGGTGCAGTTACTTTGACAAAAGTTGTATCCCCAGGAGACTCTATTTCTAACAGCAAAAGCCCCTAATACAAATGATTTTTTACCATTTTTTTATTATGGTAGGAATGATTAATTGTTTAACTTTTAAATATTAACATGGAAAAAGTGATAAATTTCCATTGCTTCCTTAAATGTTAGCGCAAACACTCAGGTTAGCTTTTAATTTGAAGGAATGTACAATGTTTAAGCTAGCAATTTAATCCTATTTTTTTTTCCTATAAGACAGAGGTAGTGTCAGAACTATGATATACAGGTTATGAAAGTTCAGAGGCAGAAATATCCAGCACCAGAAGAAAGAAAGGTTCAAGACTAAAGGTTCTCATAAATTCAGTTCTTCTCCCATATATCTTTCTTTTCAAATGTGCTCAGAAAGTAAAGGCTATACTTATTACTTGTGGTTTTTTTATATACATTTAATTGCTCACTTGTCATATCAGTCTTACCTAACAGATGTTTAATGGGGTTGTTGTTTTATTAAAACAGAAAGTTTTCAGCCCTTAGTGTTTTACTTAATGCCCTGGGGGGGGGAGGGGAGAGGAGAGGGGAGAGGTCAGTAAAAGCATCCTTGTTGAGATTTAGGAAACAAATAGATAAAAATTGTAACATTTTCATCATGTCTCATAAATCAGAACTAGGCTTTGCTAATCACTGCAAAGACAGAAAAACATGAGCAGGTTCTTTCCTAGAGAGCTTTTAGTTTGATTAAGATGTAAAGAGGATATGAGACCCTAACCCCAATTCTGTACTGCAAGTTAAACCAGGAAGTCAATACGGAAACTCAAAAGTGAATATTAATTCAATACTCTGCCTGATCATTAAACAAAGTTGATTTCCTTCTTTTTATGATATTTATTATGCTAAAGCACTTTCAGAAACTCATGACTACATTTAGTTGTTTGGATGGGAAGACTATTTAGCCAAGCTGTCCTTATTGGAAGAAATATCACTTTCTTCTAACATCCTGATCATTTGTCTTTTAGTGCTAAGGAAAAGAGAGCTATGAGTTCTTTTCATTTTGAAGGAGACCTAGCACTGAAAAATAACATGATACCCCCTCTCCAGCTTTGCATGGTGGCAGGATGATTTGGGCATAATTAGTATTGGCTTAGTTTGCATCTCAGATGATTGGGTTTCCATGAAGTTTACTTGGATGAGGGGAAATACCTTGGCATATATAGCCTGGGCACATTATTACAGAGGCTTTTCCTTAGCCCGTTCAGATAAGGTAACCTGCTTTCAAATAGTGTTACCTTTAAATAGCATGCCTGGCCAGTTCTGTCAGATTGTATCAGGAAATTCTTGTTTTACCTTTGTTTAGAAAAGAAGAGTGATATAATTGCATAACAGTGGAAGTGGTTCCTTTTGTGTGTGTGTGCAAAAAAAAACCCACCAAAAAACCTAATAAGGTTAGCAAAAATATTGTTACTCTCACTGTACTTAGGTCATTTCTTAGGCTTTGAAATACAAAAAGTGACTTGCATCCTAAAAAGTTGTAAAATAAAACCCAAACCAAAAGGCAACCCCAAAACCTCCAACACCAAACCAAAAAACCTTTGGAATATGACCAGTAAAGAAATTATGAACATATATTCCTGAATTTTTTGCATTATCCTTCTGAGTGCTTTAAGAAGACAACGTGAAGTAAACTTAATTTTTCTTGTACATAATGTAGCTGTCTGGTAAGTGTTTTAAGCAGTAGTTGTTATGACCGTGAGGTATAGAAATGCCAAGATTATCTGTCCCGTTTTCAAACCTACCATTGCACAAATAGTTTTGTGCTGTTTTGTGAAAAGCTCACCACAGGATGGACAGAGGTGCTGTACAGTGGTTTGAGTGTGATTTTTATAATGCTTCCTTTACAGTTATTTTGGATTTGTTCCCCTAGTTTTCTCGTTATGGTAACAGTCCCTTTTTTAGCCTTCTGTATGGTATGTGTTAGCAGAGTATATTTTAATGCTGAATTAAACGGTATGGGAAATGGAAGTAACAGTCACCTTCTGTATTGTATGTATGTGGATATGGAGGCTGTGGATCTGACTCTGCACTTGCTTAGAATTCCAAAACATGAAACTTCAGTTTCTGGACTTGATATTGCAATCTAGTTTTAATATGAGGAGAGATGTTCTTTTGATAAACTAGCATTCTTCATCATGTACAAAATATTGTATTCAGTTACAATGCCCCTTTACTAGGAAAATGCAAGGTGTGTTTTGAGAAAGGTTGAAAACAATGTCTTTTGACTGCTGCTGACTGTACTTAAAAGGAGAACTGAATCAAGGGATGTCTTCTCCTGACCTGGTAAAGAAAGAAGAGATTTTGAGACTTACTGCCTAGTGTTTCAGTTATTGTTTAGCTGAAATACTGTGATTGAAGATAATGACAGAAATATTAGTGGTCTTTCCCACCTGTTGGAACCATTTAACAACTTCAATAAGAACTTGTAATGGTTCTCTAAAAATAACTATTATTTTAATAAGTATATTACTGTACATCTGAACAGAGTTAAGTAGCTCTTTATAACCAACTTTAAAAATATTTCAATATATAAAGTTGAAGATGAATTGGTGTAGTCATCTCAAAATAAGACTAATGTGTAAAGCACTGGAACAGAGAAGCTGTGTATGCCCCATTCCTGTAGATGTTCAAGGCCAGTCTGGATAGAGCTTGAAGCAACCTGGTCTAGTGAAAGGTATCCCTGACCTTGGCAGGGAGGTTGGAATTAAATGATCTTCAAGGTTCTTTCCAACCTAAACCATTCTATGATTCTGTTATTCTGTGAAATATTTAGTACAGCAACAGGTAATTCCTGAATACTGTAGATATAATATGATCATTCTCTTGGAGGAAATCCAGGCCTTTTTGGAAAAAGTTTCATGATAATTAAATTTCTTCACTCAGTTTCTTCATTCTGAATAAGTTTTTTTACTCATCTCATCATTAAACAAAACTATATTTTTCTGCAATTTAATGGTTAATTTTGTACAGAACTCTGTTATTCAGATACTTAATCCTTCATTTGTTCCTGACATGGTTTTGTCCTCATCCACAGTTGCAACTTGTTGGCATATAATACAGGAGAATTGTGCCAGATTTTTTTTTCCTTCATATGTGAAAATTGAAGTTGAAGAACTGTTAAATAACTTTTTTTGTCATAAAAAGGCATTTTTCATGTCTTTTTTACCTTTGAAATCCTGTGTTGTAATGAGACACATATTACACCAGATTTAATATTAATGTTGGATGCAGTTAAAATAGTACCACATGTAAAACAAAAGAAAAAACAATACCCACAAAACAGAGATTGTTTAGGGCACTTAATTCACTCATTTGCTTCTTTGATATAGACATTTGGATAGTGATAATAGCATCACTCTGTGCTGTCATACCTCTCCGTATGCTCTATACTGGCATATCTAGTCTAGTTCAAGTCACCCAGATGATCAAATGTCTGCACTTCTTTAGGGAGATAATTCTGTAATTTAATAGCTTGCAGCAAAGTCTGTAATCCTCAGGCTCCAAATTTTATCTGCTGGCTAAGAAATTTATGTATTACCTATACCCTGTTTCTAAGCAGATTCAGAGGTTTTACATCTTTTTATCTTTACATTTCTTCTATCATGTTTAACACTGGCATGAAGCTAAAGCATTGGTTACATCACAAATTGTATGTGTGCAAAAATATCCTAAAAGTCTTTCGGTTTTTGCAACTTTTAAAAATACTTTTTGAAATAAAAGTCCCTTTCACTAGTTTAAGGTCTGGGGATACTGACAGTTTGAACTGAGTTTTTCTGTGGAGAACTGCTGTGTTCACCGCCCAACTTTATAGTTTTAATAACAGACAAAGAATGAATGCAGTCTTTAGAACATCTTTTATTGTGTAGTTTTTGTGCAGCACACTATTTATCTTCTGAACTCATAGACAATTTGGAAAAGATTAGATGTGATTTTTAATCAAGTGGAACATTTTAATGTGTAAATGCAAGAGAAAAATTAAGGATGTAAAAGCAATATAATAGTAAATGTTATGGAACACAAGATTTATGTGTTTTGTTTCAGTTTTCACCATGTTTAATGTTGAACTATTGTTCCACAGTAGTTCTGTTATCATTCTGCGTGGCAAGATGGTAATTTATGACATCTATCCTAAATAAGTAAGAGGAATTAAAAAAAAATAAAACATGTGGGAAGTTGTCGCTCAGCTTTTCAGCAGCCTAGTAGTATTTTATCTCTAAAGGATATCCAATGTGCTTAGTCTGAAACATTGACAAAACATCTGGGAGGAACCTCCTAGTTTTACAAGGAGAGACCAGGATGAGGAGTGTTTTGATTTCAGTGGCTAAAAATTACAGTGAAATATATTTCAAACTTATCCTTTACATGCAAATACTAAATGTCATGTAATCTTCAATAACAAGGAATTTAAAAGAATAAATTTCAACTGTAGCATTTGGATTCCAGTAAAGTAATTAAATAATTTTAGCAGTACATTTAGGATAATGCATAGTTAGAAAAGCTCTCTGCCTACACTAAGGTTTCTTTTATTTGTATTCTCTTTTCATTTGTGCGGAATTAATTTTGATTGACAAAGCATGGAAATTTTGAAATTATTATTTTTAATAAGACTTAGATGTTTATAAACTCCTTATGTCCTTAGATCTTTTTCTTAACATTTTATTTAGTTGGTAGTCCATTCAGATGACCAAAAGTGGAAGAATTCCCCTATTGCAAATCACAGGCTTTAAGGAAATGATTGAGGGTACCTGGTACTATGCCAGCATCATTTGCTTATTTAATCACATATTCAGCTACTTCATTGTATGCAGAGAGTAATGTCAGAATCTCTAAAAGCAAAATAATCTGAACTGTGACAGAAACATTGCACTGCAGAAGTATTGCATAATTGTCTCAAAACAAGTTCTTGAGCCATTGAGACCTAGTGCCTTTCATTAACAGTTATCTCTCTCAAGTAATCTTAGTTCCCATGACAGTACTGCCCTGGACACACTTCCCATGTTTTCCAAACACCATATTTACTTTGCTGCAAGAAGCGTAAGTCCAACACTTCATTCTTTCGCTTTTATCTATTCATACTTTTAATAATTTTTTTTTTTTTTTACTGTCAGGGGAGTCCCCATCTTCTTCTGTTTTATCTACTTTGATGTCATACTTCTTTAAGCTGCATTACAAAACTTTGATACTGTTTCTCTTTTGTTCTTTGTTTCCTTTAAAAAAACAAAATCTAACCTTTTTAAAATTTTTGTTAACTGCATATAGAAGCCCTTGAACTGAAATGCAGTAAAAAGAATATTTTAGGTTTTATAAAGAATATTTATATAAATACTGTTATTTGTCTTTGTCCACACAAGACATGGGGAAGATGTAATGAGGAAAGGTGATTGTTTGAATTTGCTAGAGTGGCAATACTTGGTGGCTCAGTAAAGACTAATAAGTGATGGTTATAGGAATAAAAGCCCAATCTTATTTCTCTGGGCTTGTCCATGTGCCCATTCATTGTGCTCTATTGACAGGGCCACTATGCATATCACTGGGTCCCATTAATCCTGAGACCTTTGCAAGACTCTTGGATAGTTGCACAATAAAACATGTCACATTTGGCCCCTATTGCTTTTTGAACCACTCAGCTTGTGAGTGGTAAAGGGGGATGGTCCTTCCAATTAAAAAGAATTTATTAAAAAAACAAATATAATCTATGTTCTAATTCCATGGTGATTTTCTTGCACTGCATGCAGGTGATGCTCCAAGCATGTAAAGCACACATGTATTTCTTCCTGTTTGGACTAATTTACAAAATATTGTGCAATTTCTAGAATATACTGCTTTATATCCTTTCCATTCTGATTTCACATCTTCAGTGAAACTGATTTAAATATTACAGCTTATTTGTTTTCCAGTTTGTGAAGAGCTGGAGCATCATATCAGTTCCAGCTCCTACATTCTACCTTTTCTCTGTCTTGACAAATTTGTAAATATTTTCAGCCTGTTTACTTGACATTCTTAAAATTAGAAGAGGGAGGTAGAATTAGAAGCAAGCCCTTAATAAGATTCTTAAAATTAAAAGCTTATACTGTTGCAGCTTATACTGATTAGCATTAAAGATTTATTATGTTTCTGAGTTGGCAAAAAGGTTTTCCATTATGCTGAGTTCATTTGGATCTTGCTGCTTGCTGTGGTGAAACTAAATTGGGCTTGACCTTTTTGATTATCAACGCTGAGGTGATTATTTGGAGGTGCAAATGCAAGTGATAGGTACCGCACTGAAATTCCTGAGTAGGAAATTATATCGTCAAAACAGGATGTGTTAGTGGCTAACTGAGATAATGTGTACATATGTGTGTGCATATGTGTGTGTTTCTATTTATAAACAGAAGAATATCTGTGTGTATCTGTATATATTACATATACAAAGAATTTCTCTGTGGCATAAGGCTGCACATTGGGATGGACTCTGCCACTGGAGTGCTATGCAATGTCAAACACTGATCTTGCTTGTCCTTTGTTTCTCATTTGTAAGTGGAAATTATAGCTGATATCCATCCACTCTATGTTGAACTGGATAGGCATATAGTCCCTCACTGGCTAGCAGAACTTTCTTGAGTAGGAATGAAAACTGAATATCTCACATATGATAGAATATATTTGATATCCGAAGGTCCATTTTACTGCAAAACTCCTTGTTTGCACATGGTACCATATGAGAAACTGGACACTTTCCCATTCCTTCTTAAGTAAGTTCAACTGATAAGAACTTATTCTTGTTGTGTGCCTAAAAATATGTCTAAAATCTTTGAAGGTGTTCTCCCCTGAAGTATAGATAGACTCATGGCAAAACGCATTTGCACCTTACTTTGTAGTTGTCTCTGAACATACCCAAATATTTAGAAGAATTTCATCATGTCTATATGATGTAAATTATTTTGGATTTTTTCCTGGAAATCATCAGGAATACCACCTATCTAATTTCACTTTAAGCAAAATTTAAGATGTGATGATGTAAAGGGGATAGCCTGATTGTGTGAGGTACCTGGTAATATCCCTCATCTTTAATCTTCAGTACATTCTGTTCATGTTAAGTATCTTTTATCAATTTGAAATGACTCCAACTAAACTGTAGTTTAGTTCTGTTAAACTATTTTGAGGTGATTGACAAATGAATAAAAATCCCACGAAATTTCCCTGTGCAATAAAAATCCTTTTTTTTGTACAGTATTTTAAAAAAAAATGTTATGGGGAAACAGGGACTATAACACCTTTGTGAGACAAATCAAAGATGCATGGAAAAGTGTAACCAACCATACAGCTTGTACTGGAATTTGTACAGGAGTCCTATTAAATTCATTTTGACTGTAGTCTGAGTATTCCTGTTTATGTCTCTAATGCCCACATCCACCCCTTTCCACAAAATATTATTAATTATATGAAATACAAATAAATCTTAATTGTAATTGTGTGTATCCCTTGGTCCAAGGAATTGAAGTTGATTTAACTTAGTTGACATTTAGTTTAATTTAATTATAGGAAGTCTCTGTTGATAACTATCAGACAATGTACATGGTTGCTTCATTATCTTGCTGTGATAGTACGTGGCTGTTGTGTTTGCTCATTCTCTTGATGTTTGTTTACTCATGCCCCTCAGGGAAAACCATATTAAATAATTTTGCAATTATTTTCCCAGAAAAAAAAAATTAGCATTTTTCTGTTTTCAGTGCTGACAAGAGCCGGAGGAATTGAGCTACTTTATTGCATGACTTCAACATAACTGGGATATATTGTTTTGGATTTGGAAATCCTACCATAAGTTCTTATGAAAAAAGGATTTCTAGAAACAACATCCAGCTGGAAGTTGATATTTTCATATAGTATATAAACAGCATTAGAACTGTTTTTGGCAGTTACTAAATCACGGCACTTTAGAGTTCCAGGGGGAAGCTGCAGCACTGTGCAGCAGCCACATGTGGGTGGCATGATGTGGGAATAGAAAGCTGTAGGGAATGTAAAAGCTAATACTGTGTTAGTTCCTATATAAGAAATCTGCACCAGTGCACCTCTCTAAGAGGCTGTGAGCCTTTAACTGCTGTCTTTCCTGTGATTCTTCTTGGGTTGCGACGCAGCACAAAACCTTTCAACAATTGGAAGATGGTTGCCTGATATTCCGAGGTGACTCATGAACTGATTAAACAGAGACAGAGAGGGCTGTTCTACTGATAAAATTATTTGTGTTTCCAGATATAGCACTTAAAACTCACATCAGTCTCAGGAAGCGAGTAGTGTGACATCATTTTAGAATAACTAGAGGCATACAAATATCAGCATTTGTTACATACACAGCTGTATCCCATGGAGCATGTTTACTTAATTAAGATGGACATTTTTAATTTCATGATCTTTTCAAGAGCTGAGGATCTGCTCATGTTCACATCTTGTGGCACTATAAATCTGAGTTAGTTTGATTTCAAAAAAGTTCCAGTTGTTTAAAACTAGATCAATATTGGAATATTACTGAAACAAAAAAATTAAAGGATTAAAATGTATTAAAAAGCTCAATATATGCAGCATATCTGAACAATGAGCTTATGTCTTGAATTCAGATATGAAATTAAGAAAACCAAGCATGTTTAGCTGTTTGCTTTTGAGGAACCCAAACTTCTTACTTTGCTGATCAGAATGTCACCTGTGGCTCATTTGCTTTAGCCCTTTCTTTCAAGTAGTCTTGGTTTACAGCAGGTATCTCATATTAGAATATGATTTAGAGGCAGATGAAGAAATTTTTTAGATGAAAATGTTAATTTTAATTTTAGGTGCTAAGACTGAGTGCTTGCATAGAATTGCTGTTACTGTGTTTTTATTGAAGTTTTTTGGTGATAATTAAATAAGAAATAATGGTGCAGCTAGAGACCAGTTTGGAATTTTAGTGCTGATTATTGGAACATCTGTTACAGACAGTTCTGTATAGATATCATTTTATCAGCCATTTCTTTTGTAGTCCTAAGATATGTAACCCTAATTGCAGTTGCCCTCTAAAGGGAAGGGTTGGTGGAAGAGGAAGAAAAAAACCAAAACAAATCAAAAAGTGGTCCTTAAAGGCAACATATCCTGTCTGTTTCTGACAGCTGTGAGGTCAGGAAATTTAGGAGTCTCATAGTTCTTGTCTTGCTTTCAACACTCGAATAATGTTTTCTCACACATCACTATACCCTGCTTCACTTCCTATGGCAGACTGCAATAATGGTTTTGGATAGAAGCTTTTCTCAATTTTTCGATTTTTCACTGGCTTAATGCATCGTCTCTGTAAATAGTGTTTCTTGTTAGACTGATAAAGAAATCCCAAATTTCCCCCTTGCTTTTTAGGATTAACAGTTTTGCAATTAAAAGCAATAAATTGACATTCAACTAGACGATCTAGAAACTACGTTTTGTTGTAGTTTCTAGTTCCCATTCTTAGTGTGGAAAAGGTAAAAGTTTTCAAGTTGTGACTATTATAGCTTTTTTATCATTTTAAACTTTAAATTATCTTAAGAACAACAGTAATATTACAAATAGTAACTAGATAGGATGTGTACAGTAACTACATTTTTATTCTTATTAACGCTTTTCAGTCCTGTATTAGTATAATGAGAAAAATGCACTGTCTGGGTTATTATCTAAGAATGCAAAATTGCATGTATCTGTCTTCCAAAAATCTGAAAATTTAAATTGTGGTCACTTTCTACTAATCAGACATCATTTATTTTGCATAGTTGACTTTTTATTCCCAAATAATTCTTCTGAAATTAAATTCCAGAATTGCAATCCTTTTCAGAACAAGCTAAACCTCTGTAGTTCTGTTAAACATTTTAAGTTATTTGGAGAAGTTTCAGGAGCCTTTCTGGTAGATTACTTTGGAGATGCAAAATCCTTTGCTTCTATAAATAGGGCCTTGATGCAATCTTTCATTAGAGAGAATGCCAGATAACTAATGTGGACACACGTAGTGTGGTGGATAGCAAAACAGAAATAATGATATGACTGAGACCTAAAAGCATTAAAGTTCTGAGTTACATGCCTCTAACAGAATTTTCTGTGTGTCACAATGTTTTATGATTTATACCTCCAAGAAATGGTGCCAATACTTAGTAAATACTTAATCTTGAAAATGCCTGTGAATATGTTCTATGACTGTATGTTACTGACTTACCTCTGTAAGCTTTGCGAGACTGTAATAAAAATGTGAAGACACTTAAAAGGGGAGAAAACCTATATAACAAATTTTGACAAAGCAAATTAATTGTATTATTTACAACAGAATTGGTTGGCTAGTGAAAGAGAGAATTTGATCACATTGTGGTTTTGCACTGCCTGAAGATACATTCACTCTCGTGTGTCTACAGAATAGTCCTGTGATGACTTTTTTTTTCTCAGTTGCAAGTTATCTGTTTATATTTGCAGTGATTATACATATAAACTTGGAAGAGGAAAAAATCAGAAGTAAATGAACTTTTTTTGAAAGGGAGTGATATTTATTGTGTGAATTTTCAATTAGAAAGATAAACAGGTAAACTGGCACTACTATGCAAAGCTGTAGTTTATGTCATAATTCAAGTGAGGAAATCTCTTTTTTTTCCCCTTCCTTTCCTTTGGCCTCAAAGTCTACAGTATGAACTATGTTTTTAATGTCTTTCATGTCAGTAACAGAAATTACATAAACATTTCTCATCTCTTTCTCTTACTTTAATATTAGTATTATGATGCTCTGCTTGTATGCATGTATTGCAAAGTTCTTATCTTTAGTGGTGTCTTGTGTCTGAGTTAGGGCATCCATGGCATAATTTAGACATATATTTCTAGGAAACAATATTCTGATGGATTTAGGTGTAGGATTATGACATGTGACATCTCTGTTGGTACTTACAATGTTGATAAACTCACATCTATGCAAAGATTTCATTTGTTGGAAGAGAGCTTGGTTTATATATACACAAATAAGTGTTCTTTTAAGGGATGAGTAAAATTGTTCCTTTTACCTATGCACCTCAACTTTGAGTACAATGAGTTAAGTCATGTACAAAATTTAAAGGAAGGAACTGTAAATAATTTATCTATCCTCCATTCCTATTTGAAAAGTGAAAACAGACTGAAATGTTAAGAGACTTCTGAGGATTCATTGGACCAGCCCTTGGCCATCCCTTAAGGGAAAATAAGATAAAGTTCAGGGCAAGTAGTGCTCTGTTGCACTTGGGCATGTTTTTTTACAGACCTTTCTCCTCATCTTATAATTTTACCTTGGCATGCCCAGGAACCGAATAACAAGAGGTTACCTCCAACTGAGAGGGATATTTTGACAGATGTCTCATCTAAATTTGTGCTGTCTTTTCTATTAGTGGAGAAAGTAAAGAAACTGATAGGCTGAGAGGAAATTCATACTATGTTGTTTAATTCATACCATATGGTTTAAAGTATAACAATGTGACCACATTTCATGGCGTGTTCCTTTTGGTAACTGTAAAAAAAAGCCCACCAATTAAACTTCTAAAGCAACTGCCATGAGCAAATAGCAGTGTAAATCACTACTGCTGTAATGCCTCATGTTTTGGTGAAAGAGTAGTTCTGTGTAAAACCTGTTTAAAGTGAGATAAAGCAGGAATAAAAAGGCATATGAAAGAAATCAGCAAAAAACAGTCAGGCTAGAAGGACTAATCCAGATTATTTCTTGCTCACAGACTACCTGAACAATAGGTATGATCATTTCCTACAACTTTTTACAGGGGCATGATTTTTCTTTTAGTTTGCAGCTGCGATTACAACTGGGAAAAAGGATTTCTTGAAAAGGGAGGGTTTAGAGGGATCCCTTCTCCTTTTCAAAACTAGCACAAAACAGTTCTTGGGGACTGGCCAATAGTGTTGCCAACTCAGTATTTTACTGTGTTTTGTAGTTTTGTTTTTGAAATCAGGAAGCATTTTTCCCATTAGTCAACTATTAAGTTGACAATATCTAAATCCTAGGGCTCAATACGAGGAATTTCATGTTTGCAACTGGTATAAGTGCTTCTAACAGCTCAAAAGCCATGCTGTTCTCATTTTCAGCTTGCTTATAAAGGAAGCAATTCCATATTGCTGTAATTTCAGAACTTTTCTGGTTTATATTATGAGGCACTATTGACTGTTCATTTGTTTTGATGATTTAAACCACCAGCATTTTGCAGATCCCTGAAAATAAATCAATTTTTCCTATATGGTCTGAAAAAGTTCCTCATTACTTGTTAGTGTGAAGTCATCTCCTTTCATCATCCTATCAGGGATATGTTAGAGACCCTGTATTAGTCCACAGTGTAATGTGCTAAATAGTTCATTAAAAAGCTACGGCATAAATGGTAGTTGGAAGCAATATTCATCCTTCATTAGCAGTATTTCACTCTTTTAGAACAAATTCAGTTTTGTATTGCTATTTGTCAATGAGTGAGTGCCATAATTTGATCCCTGCTTCATTAGTCCTCCATCACTGGCACTGCTGACAATGATTTGCACAATGCAAAGAGATCGTTGTATATGTTTCGTTGAAACATTAAAGTACATCTAAGTTTGGGAAATGTAGTTCTCTGAAATGGTTATACAGTCTCTCTGAAAATTAACCACCTTTTCAGTATATTACTCTCTAGATGTCTTGTAATTGTGATATTAAAAAGAAATTTTATTTAATCCAGCATTATGGCTATATATATGTATGTATATACACATCTACACAGAAATACATGCACATTGGGAGATATTTAAAAGGCATGTAAATATGGGAGTTGAGGACATAGCTTAGTGGTTGACTTGGAAGTGTTAAATTTATAGTATGACTCAATGATCTTAAAAGTCTTTTTCAACCTAAATGATTATATGATTCTGTGATTATTTCTGAGGAAGGAGTGTTCCACTCTTGACACACTGGTATACATGTACAAATCATCAGGCGTCATAGTTAACTTGGGGAAGGTTAGGCAATGCCAATATTGCTATTCTTTCTGAAGATATCAGACGGGATGAAAATTGTAACTGCTGAAAAGTCTAGTTAGGAGAGAATGCTTTGGGACTATACCAGACAGCACTGAGCATACTGGTAAGAAAAGATTTATCAAAAACTCTGTGGTAGTAAAGGAGGATTCCTCAAATATTCAGTCTTCCACTTCTATTTCATCATTAGTTTAAAGCATATGAGGTGTTGCTTGCAGACAGCCAGATAAGCAAAATATCTTTAAGCTGCCTACTAACAAGCATTTTGTTATATGTAACATTGTAATGAATTATCCACCTACCTACAGGTCAGCACTTCCTTACCCTTGATATTAATTTTAGAGTCAATCAGGGCAATGTCCTGTTAATAAGAGCTGAGAATTTAAGATAATAACCCTTATGAAACATATAAAAAGGTCAGAACTGTAAAATGAATAGTGACACATTTTAGAACCACCCTTGATAAGAAGGCTTTTGTATAAAGGTTCTCAGAAACTGGGTTGGGTTTTGAACTCCTATCTCTAATCACACAAAGATTAGAGCCTGTGGTGTGAGTAAATGTGTTTGATTAATGTAACCTCTTTTGCACTGATTTAATGTAGAAGGCATGACAGAAAAAATACAGCAATTCCATCAAGAAGCCTTCAAAAAACTTTTCTGTGTATAACAAGAGCTTAGTTACACTGTGCCAGACTGGGTACTATAAATACTGAAGGTGTGCTCTCCGTGTGCTATGAATAGTACTGATCACATCACCTATGAAAAGATATAGCAGTAATGTAAAGCTTGTGGGCACAAAACAAAAAGCCATAGAAAACAACTGCCAGCTGCCTGAGGTAAAGAAGAAACGTTCTGAGTGGTTAGGTATTCCTCTGATATTTTTGAAATTGCTCCTGAAGGCTTTGGTGTTGTCAGACATAAAATAACTGGGGGAGATATAAAACTGACCACTAACCCAGTCAGTGGTCCTTCCCTTATTTAAGAGCTAGTTAAACTGTTGTTACAGCGTATATGGATTGTGCAATGCAAATGTAAAGTTGTTGTAATTAAATAATACTTAAAGTGTCAGCAAAGAGTTAACTGTTGCAATTCTCTATTGTAAATTCAAGTGAACAAGAAATTTCACTGAGTAGGTAGACAGATATTTTGACTAGAAGGTCATTGTTCCATTAATAAGGAACTAATAGGTTTTCCAAATGAATGATTTGTATTTTCAATTTGAGGAGAGGTGAGAGTACGAGGTGATGGAACAGGGGTGGAATTGAGAGTTTAATCTATGTATCAAGAACCTTTGTCACTGAAAAGATAGTGAATAAATGAATTAATTTACAAAGTGTAATGAATTCCTATTGAGAATTAATTATCTTGGGACTTAGTTCTTAAACTGGAAACATATTTGACCCTTGAAATCAATCTTTCTTTTTTTCCTCATACCACCAAAAACTAGATAAAACTTTGTAAGTTCAACATGATGAAACTTAGAATTTATGTATTTAAAAACTCCCAAACAATAACACATTGTAGTGCAAGTGTGAATGATGTTCCTATTCCCTTTTTTAGTTTCAGCACACATCTGAATTCTGACTGCAGTTCTTCTTGACTTTTGGTTAAGTAAATGTATGTGGTGGTTTATACTTTTGAGAGATGGAAAGCATAACAATGCTATATCTATTAGCCACAGACTAATGTAGTTGAACACCTGGAGATGTAAGGGGAAAAGCCAAGGATTATCTAGGAAGTTAAGGCAGAAGACAACAGTAAATGGCTAAAAACCTCAGATGCTGACAGGAGGAGGAGGAAAATCATGGGAGAATCAGTGTCTGTCATGGAGAGAGACAGAATAACAGACTAAGTGGCAAGGGAAACTATATGACCTGTATGCATTTAGTTTCAGAAACATATGAATGCAAGAGTAACTTTGTTGTCCATATGTCACATAAACAGAGAAGATCTTTAGTATCAATTTTACCTCTACCTTTTAATCTCTAATTCTACACTTACAGTATATTATGGAATATCTTCTCTAGAAGCTGTTGACGAAGCGTAAAGTTACTCATCTCTGAAAGATGTTACTTGCATGGAAGAAGAAACATTGGCTATAACTGACATTTTTGAAAAGTTCAGTTCAAGTTGTCCTGGGCATTTCAGAAGTCATGTTGTATCAGTTTTTACTCTACAATGATGCATTTTTGTATTACTGTTTACTGAACAACTGCATTCACCAAACAACAGAGTGGGAAAACTGGAAAAATCTTGGAGGGGAAAAAAAAGAAAGAAATCTCTCTTGATGTCCTGTCAAACATGTTCCTTGGTTGATGTTTAAAATATTAAATACCTTCAAAAAGTGAAATTAGAAAGATAAAATTAGAGAGTTACTGATTTCCACTGCTTCCATCTTAAGGTTATATATATATATATATATATATATATATATATATATATATAAATGCTAGAAATCTCTCTCTAATTAAAATAATTTCCAAATTTCCATGACACGGAATCAGGTCTGAGAATCAGAATAAGGTAGAGATGACTTACAGGTTTTCAACGGGTATTCCTGTTGTCCCTGAATATGTCATGCATCTCTCTAAGTCTACTAAGAGACCTTTGGCTCAGGAATAAGAAACCTTCAATCTCTTTTTTGTATTCCTGAAATAAAGAACATTGTCATTTTAATGCTAAAAACATCACAGTTTTCATAATGAATGCATGGAAAGTAAAGATTAAAGGTGGAGGTTTTGTAATTGTTATTTTTTTAATATGCCTTGGTTTTGTAAATTGTAGATTCAGCGCTTCTGTAGTTAGAATAAATTACTTTTATTTTAATTAATAAATTCTATAGTTAGAATAATTTACTTTTCTAAAGTACCTCCTGTAGGAGGAAGTGGCTGACTTGACTTATACTATTTTATTGTAAATTCACTGCTTCAGTCACCTTCTCAGAATAAATTCTGAAATTTGAGATTTTTCAGTCAACCTTCAAAAAGTAATCTACTTCTAACTATTGTTTTTTTCCGAATGATTCAATGTGTATGTAAACTAATTAATCAGATCATCTAATTTTTGGGTGAAAATTGGGACTTCTAAAGAACAGGTGACACTTGAGTTAATCATGATAATACTGTTTTTCTTATTTCCCTTTGCATATAGTTAACTTCAGAGACACTGTGGTAGCTTCTAGTGACTTCATTGATTTGCATCTTCCTGTTAGATTTGGATGTTCATGTGGCCCACTTTAGAAACAAAGGTACTCTTGGAAACAGGTTCCTTTTAGTAAAAGATAGAACTGTATAGTCTCTCACATCTCAATTATTATATGCTATTTATGAAATATTTTGTGAGGTCTAGAAAAAGAGAATATAGTTGTTTTAGCCTTAACCTGCCTTTCCTTCAATTCTCTCTCACAGGTGTAGAGAAGACCCTTTTTAAGAAGACCTTAAGTATCTTTTGTTATAGATAACAATGAAGTAGTTTAAATATTTCACTACATTTGTCTTTTTTAATAGCTTTCTCAAGGTAAATCAAGGGAACTTTTGAGTTAAAAGGCAAAACTCCAAAAAAAAAATCCGCAGATACGATTTTGTGTACTTTTTGCATTAAAAGAAGTTAATTTACGGAGAAGGGACTAAAAAAACAAAGGATACTGAGCTTTTGCAATTTTGAAAGTCAGTAAAGTCATACACTGTTTGATGGTGGAGACTCAAAAGATTTTAACATTTTTAGATTTTATTTTCCTACCAATTCATTACTGGGTTGATGAGACAGCACTGAGCCTTCAAATATAAAATAAAGGGGTTTGTTATGCAAATTCTGAGGTGAATAACCTGAGCTGTTGCATAAAATTAGTATATTCCTAGAAAGTAGGTAGTATTAAAAAAGGAGAAATTTTTGAGTTTGAGTGTTAATTTATTTTCTGCCTGTCAATTCATATCCTTGTTTCCTCTTTCTCTCTTGTGGCAATATTGTTATTGAAGGGAAGTTATAGCTGCAATTGCTGTGAATTCTTTATAATCTTTTAAGTGCTTTAAAATTGGTTAACCTTAAAAAGTGACAGCCCTCTAAAATTCTATATTTTTTTTCATTATTAAAATAGTGTTCTAAATTAATATTGTGCATGGACTTTTTAAAGCTTCAATTTTCATTGTGAATTGTGGGTTTTGCTCACAGAAATTCAATTTAGGTGACAGGTAAGACTGATTTTCAGTATTTATTGCAAACATTCTTTGTAACTAATTGTGAGGTAGAATACTCTTTGGTTCTTCATTTTTTTTCCAAGATTCTCTAAGAAGCTGCATGAAATTTGGATAGTTATTCACGTGACTGCAGATGTAGTTTATGTTTTTGCTGAGTCTTAAATGTTCAATATTGCATAAATTATTAATTTTAGTTTTTATATAAGATCCAAATTTCAGAGCTCCACTGGAATTTTCTCTGCAGAGATAACTTAAACTTCACAACCAGTAAAGATGTTGCCTAATCCTCTCTTTGCCCAGTGCATGAAATGCATTACCAGATATGTTAGATTTAGTTAAATGCAAGTATTAATTTCTTTTTTTTTCTTTTTTTTTTCTTTTTTTTTTTTTTTTGTAGCAGATTAAATTTTATGAGTGGATAGTCAGGCTACATAACTAGGAAACTTACAGTACCAATTCTTCACATCTTGATTTTCACTTGTCTTCTGAGTTACCACCTCAGTATCATGTCCTCTGTCTTGATAGTTGTCGTCCTTATAGAATAAATCTAGAGTTTCAGTTCGTTTGCAATTTGCATGTTCTGTTATCAAAATGCCCAAATGTGAACAGCTTTGATTAAGTGGGAAGGAACAGGAAGCTATATGGTTGCCTGCCTATGTTTTGTGACAAGTGAGGCTGGTGATAATCTGCTGTTAAACCTGTCCAAGATAAAAATGTATGCAAATACTATAGTTGATTTTAAAGAGTAAAAAAACTAACCAAACAAACTAAAAAAAAACCAAAACCACAACAAAAAAGCCCCTGATTGCAACTGGTGGCTTAAGAAAAGAATAAAGATGTCCTCCCATTCATTGTGTCACTAGAATTATTGATTAATATCAGTTAATTTGAATATATCTATGAGAAATTCTTAAATAGGTCTGCTCATCCTTGGTATTAGATACGGTAGCTAAACAACTGGCATGAGGTGGTTGTTCAAAGCAATACACTGTAGCTGCTTTGGGGATTCTGCCCATTACAGTGACCATGCCTTGCACTACTTTATCCTTTCAACTACATAATGGTCAGCAAACCCCTGTTGCACTGTTTTGAAATCTGCTTTTGTCAGCCTAATAGAAAGTTTCCATTGCGAGGAGCAGGAGCTGAAATCAAAGAGGATGAGCATTGAAGCACTAAATCCTGTGCTGTTTTGGGCAGTTTTATAAGCATCTCCGGCACAGATCACTTTATTAAAGCAACATCTGCTGCAAGCACAGTACTTGGATTAGAGATGACAGCCTTTTGCAGCCAGATGAACTCTTAAAAATAGAAGATATTGAAGTTTGACAAGGATTAATATTTTATTAGCTTGCTAAATTCTTTAGGTTTACAGTAACAATTTCTGTGGATGCTCATTTATATGGATGCTCTTTATATTTAGTCTAATGTAAGTGTGATCATCACCAGTTTTCTCAGCTTGCCTTGTAAGTTCGATTGGTCTTATATCTGTCTGTTCTCTGTCATGAAAAATCATGAGGGTCAGGGATATGACAGCAGCATTTTTGCCATTAGGGAAGCACTTAAAAAATACCCACTGAGAGCCAAGAGGAGGTATGTCTGTTCAGACACTTCTACCAGATCTACTCCCAATAGCACGTCTATATCCAATCACAACACGTTTTTATTCAACTCTTACCAGTGTCATTGCTATTCCTATTCCTGCCACAGATCCTTAATTTACTAATTTTAATTATGGCTAGTTTTGTCTATTTTATATTTATTTTAACTAGCTTCTCGTTCCCACCATTTCAAGCTGTTAGGACATAGCAGCTGACTCCAAAGACACCCTCTACCCATTGATTTGTCTGCTCCAGAATCTACTCTTTTAGGTTTTTTTCAGTTTCCTTTTCCTAGTCAGAAGAGGTCCAGGTCTCAGCACTTCACTCATATAAATAGACTTTGTAAGTGCTGGGGAAGAAATGGAAAAAAACCCCAAACATTATGGCAAGTGCATGTTAGGAAGTGAATGCTGCCATGCATTAAATACAGTCAGAGAAACCTTGTGGTTCATAATATCTGTTCATATTGTATTGATTCAGGGTATTGGTTCATTCAGTGAAAAAATATGTATTGTGAAGACAAATCACTGGCATGTTTAAATATGATGTGTTACAGTTAGCTCCTGTGTTGACAATGTGTTGCTGCTTAAAAGCCCCACCTGAGATTGGTGCCAAGGGGAAACTTCAGAAAATTGCAATAATAAGGAACAATCTCTGAAAAGCTTAGATCTAAACAGACAAGACAGTTGAAAACTTTGAAAGAAGTAGAAAATCAGAAAGCTGAAGTGCTTTGCTGTTAAGGGAGTCTCGCAGCAAATACAGACAGAACAATAATTCAGTGCTGGCTGATATTTTTCCCAAACCTATTGAAAGGTATCTGTGCTGAACTGGTAGGAAATCCTTCCTCTTTTCACTGTTCCTCCATTTACAATCAGGCAGAAATCTTCCCTTTGTAACCCTCTGTTACTCGATTCTTGCTCAAGGGAGATCTGCCAAATGTATTTTTTTCATTATTTTGTGAGCTACTCAATTAATACATGATATATGATAATGAGGCTAATGCATTGCTTTCATAAACTCAGCTATTAAATGGCTGAACTTCAACCAACATATCAGTTTTTTGAGAGTTTTTCTCCTTTTAATTATTGTTCCCCACATACTGTGATATCCGGGGTCAAAACTCTTCAGATTTTGATTTTATTTTAATTGAAGGAACAACTCTTAATGAAAAGATTGAGAAAAAGCTGTTTCTAACATCAGTATTTGTTCATTGATCTTTGCTTTCCGCTCAAAAGACATACAATAGAATGAAATTAGTGAGAAACATTTATTTTCTTCCATTGCAGTGTGTTTTATAAGTGACCTTGGCATGACACTTAATCATTTGTGTGTCTTTCCTTCTCACAAACGTGTGTTTTGGCACTTTCTTACCATGTGAAACCTGCTACTTCGCATAACTGGGTTTTAGATACTATGGTAACAGGGGCTATATAAAGTAAGTAGGATACTTAAGTTTAATGTGGAATTGCTAGTTCAAAGGCAAAGCTGTAGGACTGAAAGAAAGATGTGTTAGAAGGACTGCAGATGATTCCTGGGATGCTTTCTCCCTCCCTTATTGAACAATTTTTCTTTTTTGCTTGACAAACTTGTGTTGATTACTTAAAATTTTCTCAGAGCCCTTATTATTATTTCCCCATTAATCTAAGTCTGAAGTGCAATTTAGTAGCTGTCCAGAAATATTTCTCTCTGGTTTTCTTGCTATTTAGCTGTTCTTTGTGCTTTATTTTTTCTTAATCCTTCCAGGTTCTTCAAATACTCTCTGTAAAATGATAATCCTAACAGTAAAAGAATCCTAAAAACTAAATACACTCATTCATTTAAATACTTACTTAACTACAGACATGCCCCAGCCCAACCTACCCCCAGAATAAGGATGATAGAATGTTAGATAAATGATGGTTTTCCCAGGTTTACATTTATAATATTAACAATATGCCTCTAAAATAGTCAATATCCATGCTATACAACAATGATGATGGTTTTTTAACTGGTTTTGTCCATCTCAGACTGAAAGGGAGTGATTTCTTCATAGCAGATATATTTTTGTATAATCACCTGATGCATTTTGGTTGGCTGCTCATACAGAGTAGGAATGCTGCAGATATTGAGGATGCAATAACAGATGGGACTTCAGAATATTTGAACCTAAGAAACACAAATATTAGAACATTTTTGATGAGTTTTACTTAAGTGTTTAAGGCATTCACTGTAGATGTATCTGGATCCTATACAGGATCCTGTAGTCTAGGGTAATGCTCTGTAACTCAACTACCTGTTCTTGAACACTCTACAGGAATGTGTAATGGATGAAGTTTGCAAGGATTATCCTGATAGTTTTGGATTTAGAGCATACATAATTCACAGAATAAAAGCTTTTGAATTAGATAAGGAAATTGAGTTTTAAACCTGCAAATATGGATCCACTGGAAAAGTATAGGTAAGGGTACAGTGTTATTAATGAGAAGAATGTATTTTCATTTGGAAGGAGAAATGTTTTTTGCAGTGGTTAAGAGCTAGCCATTTAGGAAATTGATACATAAGGAATGCCTCAATTCCCAAGATAATTTGATATAATGCCCACTGTGTGACAGTATAAGAAGAAAAAAAGTTACCTCTCCTCATTTCAGAATGAGAGAGTTGAGTTAAACAAATAAGATCTGTAGAATTTCAATCTATAGCATCTACTAGTTTATCAGTTTATTTTGGGGAAAATGTAGTTAAGACAACATTTATTGTATCTCTTCCTCTCTCCCCCAGTTATACAGTGCTAACATATTTATTGATATCCTTTGATATGATAGGAAGTGGATCATACATGAAATCAGTACATCAGTGGTTATGTCAATCAAGGAATTAGTACAAAAAATTCCTAATAATTTATCAGTTAAATAATAAAAAAAATTGTTAATTTGACAACTTAGAGAATTTTTCAAATAAATTTAGTGTTGTTAATAAAGCTACCCTGATCTGTGACTGTACCTCAAACTATCAAAACATTCATCTTATAGTAATATAAGTGGATTCTTTGTTTATTGAGAGTGGCAACTTCTCTTGGAAAGTGTTTCACTTTGCATTTACGTAAGGCACAGGATTTTAGTTGTGAAAAGCGGATTAATAATATACAGTTTTATGAGTAATATAAATGTTAATTCTGTCAAATGTCATAGGAACAGTTGTCATACCTGGGGGAAGGTGGATTTCTACTTTTGCCCTCCTGAAATTTAGATGCAAGACTAGGCTTACCTTAGCTTGTAAAGTGTATCAGAGTTCTTCAAAGATGTCATTTTGTTTTGATAGGATGGAAGAATGATAGGCTTCCCTTCTGACTGGTAGAATTTTGCTTCATTAGGTACTTCAGTGATTGCCATTATTGAAAACCCTCAGACAAATACATACTCTTGAAGAAAGAATATGTGAACTATTCCACTGTTTGTCAGATTTTAGTCCATTTAGTCTTCTATGTCACATTCATAGCTCCTCTTCTAAATGAGTAGCTCTTTCGGTAGCATAAGCAACCATAAATTTTATTAAATCATAGCATCACTCTTATTATCTAAAATCAATTTCAGTTCTTAAATAATAACTTTTATCATGTGGCCAACTTAAGCATGGAATATGAAAACTACAAAAAAAGTGTGTTGAATACAGGTTATTCTAGGGATCAGTCATAGCAGGGAAAATCAATAAATGCATTGTTATGGTCTGTTGTTGGCAAAGATATAAGCACTATATTTCATTATCATTCATTTTAATCTACATTAAACCTTCCTTTTTTCCTTTATAAATGCTTTTCTCTTTCAAAGAGAAGTAAGCTAGAGTTCTGAGACAGCTTAGAAAAATAGAAACAGAATAAAGCCTCAGTAAGTGTTGCATTGGATGTAGCTGACCCATACACTGCTAAGCCTCAACCCTGTGATCCGGTGAAAGCCTCAGTTAATAACTACATGTCATTGAGACAAACTCTTGGTTTTCTAGTCAGATATCAAGGTTTTAGTATGGATATTAGAAACTTCTCTAACATTCCTTTTTCTGAACCAGCTGCTTGCTTGAAGTACACTACTCAAAATTACAGATGAAAGCAGACATTATTGCCATTGATGTAATGAGAATTTGGGAGTTAATTATGTATATAATACATAGCATTAGCTACCTTTTTTTATATTCTGTACTTTGTAGATTATGAGAACTTGTACAATAAGGCTTTTTGTTTTCCACAATTCTGTAATGGACAAGTTTGTATCTTTAACTTTTTCTAGGCTCTAAATTGCAGTTTCTGTTATCATTTTAAAATCTTTTTTTCTTCTGGTTAATATTTACTTTAGCTGTGCAGCAGTACAAGATTGTACATGAAGTAAACATCATTATGTATGACTAGAATTAGATAAAAATTAAAAATCTGCTCTTTTTGAATTATTTGGCTCCTTGGCTCTGAAATGGCTTATTTCAGAAGTTTCGGGTAGTTTCATAATGCATTAATGTCTGATTTAGATCCTGCAGAGTGTGACTGAGCTGTGTGATTACTTCAGCCTACTATTAGAACTGGAAAAAGGGCAAGTAGCACTCAATGAATCTGTGTTTTGAACTGGTGCTAGGAGACATAGTATTACCAGGGTGCTGACCTTCAGTTGATTTGTGAAAAAAATCATACAATTAACGTGAAATGTAAGTGTAAACAATGAGGTGAATTTAAAAGTTCTAAGAAGAAGTGATTAAAATTGTGTAGTCTCAGTTCCATCACTGCAGTTTGGACTACCATATTTCTAATAGAGAATAAAAAGAAAAAAAAAAACAACCAAACAACAAGGAAGAGTTCAAGAACTGGAAACAAAGAAATAGTTTGAGGGGGAAGCCTGATACATGGGGGAGTTTGGAGTGAGTATTGTAGCCTTGTCTTCAACCATGGAGGCCCTTTCTGAAGATGCAGAAGCTGTGACTTGCAGAGTGTGCTGGAGTTGTAGGAGGATGATTCGGCTGAACTTGGATGGCTCAGAAAAGAGTGGGCCCTTTTGCAGATGAATTGTTTCTGCATCATAGTTTAGACACCTCCCCTTGGTATCTAAGAACAAAATAATGGATTGAAACATGAATTACATGTAAGGGAAGCCCCAGAAGGGAATTTGGCTTAGCACCTTCCAAAATTGACAAGGGAACAGTATGGAATATATAGCTTATGTAACAATAAGTCTTGTAATTATACACTTGTTTGAGCAGATGGATGTGCTATTTTGGGACTGAATAACAACTGAACATTCACTCCAGTAACTTGGTTCATGTAAAAAAAAAAGCATTTTCAGTGATGGCAATCTGGACAAATGTGCTGCAACTCCAAGAAGCTAATGATGCAGCTGGTGGAGGCAGAACTCACTGCGGGCTGGCAGCCTGCTGTGCTCCAAGCCCACACCTTTATGTGTGACTCACTTTTTGTTCCTGCTCATGCTCAAAGACCAAGGCAGAGCATTGATCTGATCATGTAGTAGGAGTGGACAGAGTAGGTTCTTTATGTATTATCTGAACATCTAAGATACCAGACAAATGATCAAATGTAGTAAATTTGCCCATGTGTAAGTGTTGAGTGGAAAACCTACACACACTTAGGAATATCTAGTTATATGATAAGACTAGATGGAATGACTTGGTATTTCACTCACATCTGTCCTTCATCTTACTCAAATTTACTGGTGAAAAACAATACCATTTTGAAGTTGTCTGAAAATTGCAATGATATTTGCACTCTAAAATATTCAGTTAGTTTTTAACTAATCTAGATAATGATTTCGTTCCTACATCTTACTAGTCTAATTTTTTTATTAAAATTAGCTTTAAATCTATTTGAATATGCTGAATTATTGTATCAAGTTTTCCTTTGAGAAAGGAGGATATCAAGTTCAAACAAGTTTTGTTTTATGAAGAAAGCTCATGATTTACCTTTCTTTTTTAACTTTGGCCTTCACTTTAAGTTTCCCATAGTTTCAGTGGCATGTGGTAATTAAATTCAAGTCTGTTCTGCAAGCAGCAATGCAATAAAATCAAGATGAAATGAGATTGTACTCTGTGTCTTAAATGTTCATGCAGCCCCTCTAAAACAGCTAAGTGAACTCACTAGGCTGAAAGGCATTAGCCCACTTCTGACACCTATGCTGTTTGTTTAACTCTATACTGAGGAGTCATACAATGGCAATGTTATGGCTTATTTGATGCTTCAATTGGTTTGGAATTTTCCATGACTGAGTGACTTCTAAAAAATAATGAACTTAGCAAGCTTGAATGCCACTCTCAGGAGATGACAGCCATGTTTGTACTTCTCTGCCTGGGGAGAGAAATTTCACTCTACTGGTAAAATAGATTTGAAGCTAAAAATTCAATTAATAGTTCTGCATTTCTGAAAAATACTTTATTTCTAGTTTGGTTTTCTGAAAGAAAAACAAATATTCACAAAAAGCGATGGTTGTACAAAAGAAGATATAAGCATACAGTTAACTAGAAAGCTATTACAAAAATGTAATTTGTAGTGTTTTATTGATTATAATGAATGATCATTTTTTGCTGAAAAAATGTCTCAGTGTTTCAGTTCCATGAATATTATAACATTTGCATGTACAAAGCACCTTCCCTTTAACTTCAGATTGACAATGATTGCAACCACCTCTGGCACCTAGGAAGTCCACAAGACAATACTGAGAATGTGGATAAATTCAAGTTATCCAAGTGGGGAGGGGCTCTACTTGATAACATTTTTCTTCTGTCCTCTGCATGTCAATATGATGTATGTTATTGATGCATTAAGTGACTTTAAAGATATTCTGCTGGTTATCCATATCAAAATACATGAATTTTAGTAGAGCTTATTTTTCCATTTTTGTACATAGAGATCATGCAGATCCAGTCCTAGTGGGCCATCAATGCCGTTCTGATACAGCAAAAGTGTTGTTATTCACTTCTTACTTCATGGAGTTTTAGGGAATAAGAACGTTTCCCACAAACCATTGTGTATCATAAATTCAGTTCCTTGATTATTCTCATAAACTTTGTGTGTAACACTGGATGAGATGCAGCTTGTGAGTACTAAGAAGAGCTCATCACCCTGAATCTTTTACTACTTCTCTGTAAGACATCAAGGTATTGCAAAGATTCTGCAGCCATATTAGAGCTCAATATTGGGAAATCACTTCAGGTAGCTAATTACCCACAGTTTACCTTTTCTCAATTTTACACTGTAATTTCTTCAATTGTGTAGGTCCTATAAGCTGTATTTTCTCTGCTATTGTCCTTATGTTCTGCAGTTGTTAAAAAAATGTCTTCATGTAAGGCAAGAAATTTAGAATTGTACTGCTTTTGATAGGTAATTATAACCTTCTTTAAATTTACACTTCTCTTTCAGTTTAGATTTTCAAAGGTGGCATGTAAATACATTAGGAAAGCAGTTCTAAAATATTTTTATTATTATTATTTGCTTGATGTTTGAATTTTAAGTCTGAGATATATTTTTGAATTCTTAAAATTTCTTGGTCTTTTTTCCATTTCAAAACTTTTTCATGATGTGCAGCTCTTAGAAATTAAAACCTACTTATCATTATCAAATTTTTTGCAAGTGTTACACAGCCAGGCATTTGTATTATAACAGTGTCTTTTTTGCAGTTACTTTTATGCTTTGCTGTTTTCTTTTTTTTATTCACACACAAATGAGTTGTCTCTTGTTTCTTGGTTTGCTTGCATTGAAAAGTAGAGTTAATCTACTGAAAACCAAAAGGAGTTAATAAAAAGAAAATACGTTTCACCTTTCTGTTTGTTGAATAGAATATGAGAAGTGCTTTCGATATTTAATGCATTAAATTACTTTGACAGTGTATTCTCTTTGGATCTTCTTGCAGATGGATTTTGCCAGTGTATTTAACTGACTCTGTGATTAGAGCAAGTTCATTCCATGCTCTGAACTGCTTTTATTTGGGTGGAGAAGCCAAAGCTGTCATAACATGTGGTTCATGATTTGTTTTCCATGTACAGCTTGAGATGTGAAAGAAGTGTGCTGGTGATTTTAGTTATGCAAATTTTCTAAAGTTGATGTTGATTTTTGAGATTTGATCAAAACTTTTGATACTGTCTCTCACAGTATCGTTCTGAGAAAAATGTCTAGCATACAGCTATACAAGTCTATAATATATTGGGTGAAAAATTGGCTGATGGTTTGGGCTCAAAGAGTTATATCAGGCTGGCAGCCAGTCACCAGTGGGGTTCCACAGGCTCTATTTTAGGGCAAATGCTCTTTAAAGTTTTTATAAATTATCTGGACGCATGAACTGAATGTGCATTAAGTAAGCTTGCCAATAGTACTGAAGGAGGAGGAGCTGTGGACTCATGAATTCAGTTGGTTTGTTCAGCCTGGAGAAGAGAAAGCTTGGGGTTGAAAACTTCCACAGCGGGGACAGCAGGGGGGTAGCTGCTGAGTTCCTTTCTCTGGTGATCAGCAATAGGACGCAAGGAAATGGAGTGAAACAGTGTCAGGAGAAGTTCAGACTGGACATTAAGAGGTTCTTCACTGAGAGAGTGGGTCAGTCACTGGAACAGGTTCTTCAGAGAAGTGGTTGTGCTCTTAGTCATATGATTTAGTTTTAAGTGTTCCCATGAGGATCAGGGAGTTGGACTCAGTGATCTTTATGTGTCTCTTCCGACTTGAGATATTCTATTGTTCTATGATATCCTGGTAATTCCATATTTACTATAATCCCATATTAAATGGACTAAAGATTTTTCCAAATAGTTTATTCTGACCAGTTCTGTTTACTAAACATCATTGTCAAAATCAAGCCATATTTTTTGCCGTCCGTGTGGGTTTTGGCATGAGAAGAATATTCTCACAGCCTTTCCAGACATATAAAGCATCTCTATTTTTTGCAGTATGTTATCAGGTGATTTTCCAGTACTTAGGATGATTTGGGACTTTGGATAATTTTATGCTCACTTTTCTTTACTCAAACATTTTAGTTCTTCTTTAATGAAACTTTAGTGAAGCATCTATTCTACTGAATCCTAGTGTCAGCTTATTCTTTTTGTTAATCACAAAGTATGTAATTGTGCCTATAAGTGGGAATATACTTGAATGCATTAGCAAGCTCTGCCCACAAGTATTGATTAACGTGAAGTCTAATCTTTGAACTAATGTTGCTTAAGAAATTAAGCATAACTAAGCTATCTGTAATGGGGATTTCTAGGATTCTCAAATAATACCTCTATAGGAATTGAGCTGCATGATGGGTATGTTTGTTTTTCAGCTTGAATGCCTGACATCAGTATTCATTACAATGACTCTGAGTTATTTTCACCTTGTCACAGTGCTTCTAGAGGATGCAACGTTGCATGTCACATGTTCATCAGTCAAACAAATTTGTATTCTTAGACAGCAATTGAACAGAGATGTCCTGAGTTGTATCTATATTAGCTATCACTTTTTTATTGCCTGAATAGATATTTTTCAAGTATATAATTGTCAGTGAAGTTTGATTAAATATATAATTCTTTTAAGTTAAAAAGTGGGTGAGAAATAGAACATTATGGTATTTGGTAGTATTTTTAGAAAGGAAATAAGTTCTCAGCTATTTGGTAATAATGCTAGACAGCTCCATAGAAAGTAGTTTACAAGTCTTAAGCATGCCAAAGACAAGCTGAGAGGACTGTTCCTGCCAGAAACTTTCCCCAAAGATATTAACTTTTACTGCTTGACAAGAGCTTTCAGTACCTAACTGGAAACTCTTAACCATGTGAAAAAGATGCAGTGCAGTTAGTTATAGTTCTGTTTTTTGGATATGTAACTCATGACAAAGATTAAAAGTACCTGATAATGCCAAGTACCCCAGTTTTTAAGAAACTGAAACTTCTGAAGAACAAACTTTAGATTTTTCTTGTTCTGATTCACAGTGTCAATATAAGTTACAATTTTTCTTTGTAGATGTTAGTGAAGCAGCCCATTTACAAACTTTCATACAAGATTTCATACATATTCTTCATAAAAGAATAAGTAATTTGAATGTTATAGTAATTTCTAAATTCACTTCAAAGTATTTGAATTGTGTTATATTTGCAAGAGAAAATACCCATTGATTTCTGTGTTTACACTACTGTACAACTAAGACCTAAGACTAATAGAAACAGGAAATAGAGATCTGACTATCGGAGACCAAAAGTAATTTTCCCTCCTAATGAGTCTAGGCCTGAAATTCTTATTCAGAAAAAAAAAAACCCAAACCAAACACTTAATTTGATTTAATTAATTTCTTGTTCTGTAAAACCAAATAAAGACTAGGATTCTACTGCAAGCAACAGAAAAAATCCCCCAAAATGGGTATGATTAAAATATCTGTTTATTGAAAAATCTCAAAGCACTTTTCAGGATAGCAAACTACTAAAAATTTGTACGGCATTCTTTATCATACATGAATAACCTGATATTCAGTGAGATTAAGAAAACAATTGAAGTTATTTATTTTTATCTGACCGATTGTTTGTATTGTTTTTTTTCTGGTGAATCTAGAGGGTAACCTTCCTTTTCATTTCTGCTGGGTTCAGGTACGACAGCCTAGGGTATGGTTGTAAAATTACCTGTGTGAATACCAGCCTCAAAGAGATCTTGATTCCCATATTGATTACCCTTTCTTCACAGACTACTTAAGCCAAACTAAGCTGGCAAGTAGATTTTGCAAAGTCTAGAGATAGGCCACAAGCACCATTATCTTTCTAGGGTCAGAATGGGTTTGTTTACTGTACTGAATATAGAGTGTCTCTTGTATAATGCATTTTAATTTGACTGGCATGAGATCAGCAAGCTTTTGATAAGCAGAAGGATCTGTTATGTATAAATGTGCAGAAGGAGGACTAATCAGTGGTTCGGTGATGGTAAGAAGGCAGAGGCTACTCCATTTTTCAGTTGTTGTTGTTGCTGTTGGTTTTGCATTTTTTCTTTTTTCACCCAGTAAATAAAAATTAGTTGTTATGATGGTGCTGATTCTAACCAAAAAAACATACAACTGAGGCAATTGCAATACTACTTATCTTTACTCTGATTTAATAGAAAGAAATTGTAGAGGGAATTTTTTCACATGACTGACAACTTAAATATGCAGATCTGAAACCAAAGTGACCACATGGAGTTTCAAAGTATGAACAACATTTTCTGTGGAAGATGCAAAAGAAGTTGACAGGGCTCCCTTCACAAGGCAATCTTTGCTTTTTGGTTTGACAGCAATGTCCCCCAAATGTCCCTGGGCTCCCACTGAGACAGCGAAAACTCCCAATATAGTAAGCCGTGTCAATTTAAATATGGAATCAGGATGTTTTGCATCCTTTCACAGCATCCAGACACAGCAGCTGACATCGTGCATTTCATTATATAGGTCTGATGTTCAATGCATGATGTGCAGAGATATTTGGCATTCAAAACTCATGAATAAGTCTAGGCTCCCTGTTCTGTTCTGCACATGGACAGTATGGACATTTTTTCAATCTATGACAAAGAGGAAATCTTTGCAGATGTTCTACTTTGACATAAAGTGTTGTATTGACAAAGATCTTTAGTGATGTATGTAATTATGTACATATTTGATGTCAGGAAGCTAGATGCAGGCATCATACTGTTTTGCATCTGTTTTGTTCCTTTTTTAGTGAATGTAATTTTAGAGGAAAGCATGAGATTGAGAGCCAAGAATACTGAAGACCTTATATCACAATACAGATATAATAAGGACACACTGCTGCTCGGTAACTGCTTCCAACCAGCTCTGGCTAATTTTCATGATTTGTGAGGATGCTTGCAAAAAGGTTGAGTACTAATACTTAATGCAAGATTAGTTGCAGGTGGACACTATGTTCTACCAGAAAAGCTTCCTTTGCCATCATAGATTTGTTTTCTTCTTAAGAACCAAGTGAAAATTTTTAAGGTGGAATACTGGGTGGGAATTTCCAAATTTTAGTGTTTTTGCAAAGGTGTTGAATTGATGGTAGAGGCCGAACACTTGTACCATGTAAAATTTCTCAACTTTAACTTGTTCTTTATGTCTCCTAACTTTAATAGCCAGTCATTTGAAATGGTCATTGTCTTTAAGGACTGGATCAATTCTCTTTTTGCATTGATTTGAAATTTCAAAATCTTGATTATTTATTGCTAAATTGTTTATTGCTTATTTTTTCTAGAGGCTTACTCTTTGTTCCTCTCACGTATTCTGCCTTCCCCTTGTTTCTTGGATTTTATTAAACTTAAGGATTGAATCCTAGCAGTCATATTCTAGGAGTCTTTTAATTACATCCAAGTTGTTAATGCTCCAAAAACTATCTTAATATAATGGGAAACTTAAAACATTCAACGAACTATATGTCACAATGGTAGACAGAAGAACACAACAAACCAGAAAATTAGTTATACTGTGTAGTGTGAAGAGGCAGAAACTTGCTGAAAATAAACTTTGTAACAGGATGTGTTCTGTGGACTAATATCAAATTAAAAATTTAAGGAGGTATTTAAGGGATTAGGCATCCACTGAATGCAAGTAATTTGAATTATTCACGGACAGCTCTTAAAGCCCTCAAGTAAACCACTACTTGCATGTTGGAGCTTGTGATGCATGGAATCATGAGGTGGTTGAGCCATCACTATAAAGTAAATTTCCCTTGTTGCAATATGATGAAAGTGAAGGAACTTTGTCATTCCTCCGTCCCTCCTCCCTCCTTCATTCTGCTCCTATGAGAAAGTGCCAACAGATTTCTGGAATCTTTGGATCCAGATTATAGAATAAAAGTATGTCCAATAATACTAAAATTTGTAAAATATGCTCCAAAGAGTCAAGCACTTTCTCAAGTGAAGGCAGGAATAAGAGTTTAGTGAATGAGCTTTAATGTAATTTGCTTTCTCCATATGCTGGCCATGCAATTTAAAAATAAAAAATTGCTTTTGTCTATGAATAAAGAGTAGTGAAGAATTTAGAATTAATACTAGATTTTTAATGACCACATATGGCAAGGCAGGTGGTTGCTAGAGGCAGTGAAGTGTTTATTGGACTTTTTATTGTGTGAATGATTTTTAGACTGTGCTAGACGGACAGATTTCAGGTTGCCTTGAGCTTTAAAAATCCTTGAGGTGGCAACATGGTGTTACCACCATTGGCAAGGCCAACCTCCTCATAAGTGTTCGAAAAACCAACCGAGAAAATTTTGAAGTCCATAAACATGAAAAAACTAATTAGAGAGTCATTGTTTCTAACCCTTTTTTATGGTCATCTTGTTTAAATACTGTAATTGCTTCCTATCCAAGTATCTATGTGATTAGCATTTGCAGCTCTAACGTAGTTTCTCTTCAGATTCTGCTAATGCTGTTTTCACGGACAGCCATTAAGCACTTTATATAGAATTTAGTACTTTGGGGCTTGTTGCATGTTTTTCCTATGATTTTTTTTTTTTTTCCCAGTGAAGCTCTATATATGGTGGGAATAATCTTATTATAAATAAGTAATTTTGCTTGACCTTTGAAAAGTTCTGCAAATGTACCTTGTATGAAATTTTTGACACACCTGTTTTAGGAAAATGCATTGTCATTAAATCTTTATATATTTATTGGTAGTAAAAGTTGTTTATGAGCTAGTAGATGAAAAGAAATGTAAAAGCTTTTTTTGTTTAGAGGTTTTTTTAAATTATTTCTTTTAGAGCTAAGATGTCAAAGTCCTTTTCCTACTGAAGTCCAATTTCACACATAAATATGTATGTTTGTGTGCTTGTATGTGTGTGTATATATTTGATTATCAGTTAATAATTAGAGTTTATAAATTTTATCCGTTGTAATATTCTCTAAATGAAGTGATGTTACAATAATTTTTATAGACCTAAAATTCAGGGCCAGCCCTTAACCAGTTTTATTTTTAAACGTTCCCTGGTTTGCATTCAAGAAGTTAGCTGTTATAATAAAGAAAATGATCATTTTTTTGGATAATTGTTTCTTTTTAAAATACTATGAAAACAGAAATTAAGAGTCTGAAGTATTCCCTTCACCGGTGTACTCCCACCTCACAGTATCATGTCAACATCATTCAAATCAGGTGCTTCAGGAAAACAGTGGAGATAATTTTTAGTATTAAAACTCGCAAGTTACTAACCTAACCTGTGGCAGTGGAACATAACACTAGCACTGAGGAGGATACAGTATGTATCATTCAAGGTACTACATATTCATTACCATAAAGAGGAAGGTTTTTTTAAATGGCTGCTTCTGGCAACTTGTCAGAGTAGCATTGGATCCTTTTTTTTTTAATTACTTGGGCTGAATTTAATAATTGCACATTCATTAATTTGCTAAAAATACGATGTAGTAATTGGTAGTGGAAAGACTTTGTTTAAAAATAATTTTCCTGCATTGGTCACTGTAGCAGCATTGTCCTGCTACATGGAGTCTGGAAGACAAACTTGGATTAACTCATGCTAAATGTAAAATGGAATCCAGCCAAAATATTTATTTGCTTAAGTTTAGAGAGCTCACTAGTCTGTGATCAATATTCTAAGTAAGGTAATTATACATGTGCTTTCTTAAGATGCACATTCTTTAGTATAATAGCTTCCCAAAAATAAAACTCCTTATTACTGTGCTTACAAGATAAGCCTCAGGCCAGTGTCATATGTGCAGGCACATGGGGCAATCTCTTAATTGTTTTGTGACTACATTCTTTACTGACTAATTTACTTTGCAGTGATGCCCCTCAAGTATTCCTGAAAGATTTAATTTTTAAAAAATGTTTGGCTTAAAGTAGCTTCCTTACTTTGTTAACATATTTAATACCCAGTCACTCCATGTTAACATGTTAACATATTTAATTACCACACAGTCACTCAAAAAGTATACAACAGCCTATTGCTGTTTTCTCTATATCATAGAAAAGTCAAGAACTGCTCTTATGTTGAGTGTAATCACATAATTCTTAGAAATGTTGAAAGTATCCTGATAATAACTATCTTCACTGCTTATCACCTCCATGGGTAATAAAAACAAAATCTAACCCCCCCAGAATTATAGGATACTTTCAAAAGAATTAGGGAACTACCCCCTCCCACCCCCCACCCTGTTCTCTTACCCTTTTTTAATCTGGTAATATTTTCCACTTAGCCCTAGCTTAGATAATTAGATATAATGAACTTCCTAACACATTTTATGGTAAATAGTGAACCAGACAGGTGCACTAAGGGAAGAAGTGGTAAGTTAGTAGAATAGCATCTGCAGGTGGTGAGGTTTATTAGTTCTTTAAAACCTGAAGGTATTCTGTGCATTGCTTTCCCACAAAGCAGTGTTTCTTTTCCACTGCGCTCTCATGTTTCACTATAACCTATATAGCAGGATTTATTTTTGGATCATGCAAAGAGTCTTGGAAGGCCCAATGCAGAGCTTAGAGTGGTTTGAAATGAAGACAGATCTACGGTCAGCCTCAGACACAGTTTTAATTGCTTGTGATTTATTCAAACCTCCAGGATCACTGAGCTAACTTCTTGTGGAATAGATTTTAGAAACTTTTTAGAATTTATCACTACTTTCATTTAAAGGCATTATATAATTTCTGTTCTGAGGTAAAACACATTTTAAGGTACCTTTTCCCAGAGGGCTGATGAAGGTGCAGTTTGTATTCAATATTCCCAAATTCTCTGAAGTACTTTGTTGGTGTTGCTTTGTTCTTGAGCACTCAGATAAATGGGGTGGGATACACAAAAATAAAATGTCTACATAAAGATAAGAACAAAAGCATAAAAGAAGGAAATCCTTTACAGGAAGGTAAATAAAATCTAATAAAATTCAGTGTTTTCCGTGCCATAATTTGCATATGAGCATAACTGTGGATTATAAAACTCAACAGTTATAAGCCAGGATTAAAGTAAGATTTGAAATGGGTAAGGGATTTTCTAAGCTGGCTTGTTTTACACTCAAAATTCTTAATGGAGTTTTGTTAATTTCCAAACACTAAATTGCAACTGAAGAGCCAAAAATGATCTCATTGGTGCTAGCTGACTGAACCAAGATGTGACATTAATTGGAATGTAATGAAAAGTGTATATCTATACAC
The DNA here is from genome assembly GCF_003031625.1 of Empidonax traillii. Lineage (NCBI taxonomy): Eukaryota > Metazoa > Chordata > Aves > Passeriformes > Tyrannidae > Empidonax > Empidonax traillii. Next base: position 66,331 of record NW_020955260.1, on the reverse strand, counting down.
TGGTATAGTTCTTTTGGCTATACACTCAAATATTTTTGTTGGCTATCAGGGCTTGTTAGTTTGACCATGTAAAAAGTCAGTCCATTTTCTATGGCTGGTCAAATGTCATCATAGTGGAATTGGAGTGACTGACAGAAAAGAAGCAAGGAACAAAAGAGCAATTTAATGACCTCTGTCAGTTTAGGACCTGATCCAAAGCCAAATGACATCAGTGGAAAGACTTCTGTTGAGCTCATTGGGCTCCTAAGTCAGGTCTTTAAATCTTAAATGTAAACAGTGTGTTAGCCAATTCAGGTATTGCCTGGTGCAAGGAAAAGCTAATGGGGAGTGTATTTTATGCTGAAATTTCAGGCTTTTTGAAGTTTTTACTGTCTTTTGAACACATTTTGTGGCTGTCCCTCAGAACTTCCAAGGCAGATCAGGAAGATGAAGTGGTACCTAGAGTGCATCAATAAAAAATTTTGAGGAGAAGTAAGGATTTCGTGGAATTAAGGTTGTTGTGAAACAAAGAATGATAAGACAGATGAACACTGGAACAGAGGAAAGTATGATTCTAGCAACCACATCACTTAGACTAGTGCATAGCAAAACAATATGAACACGGAAGGATTGTTTGTAAGAAGGGATTTTACTTTGCTCTTCCCTTATGCGAATGGATATACATTTACATGGTTTGCCTTTGAAAATGATAGATAATTGCTTGTAGACCACTAAGAGAGAAAAAATACAAAGACTTCAAACAATGTATTTTAAATGGTATGTTAAAATAATATATTTATCATTAAGAGACCTCTATTAATATATATTTTGGATGAAGACTAGACTATTAGTTCTGTGTGATTCTATATCATTAGTAGATACATAAAGTTACTCTGTAATAGAGAACAGTTAAATGACTGAAGTAACTGCAGTGAAACAGTTTTGTCACCTGAGACAACGTTTTTAATAAATCCATACACATATACCTGTTTATTGGAGCTTACCTGTAATACATTGATGTTCAGTTTGTTGCAAAGGATAGGGCATTTGCATTTTCTACTTCTACTGAATTTATAAGAATTACCATGTGAGGGAACTATTTAAACCTACTCCATTATCTTGTACTCTCCTGAAATTTTTATTCCATTGATTTTTCTCAAATTTGAAAATATATCCATGTACGTATGGAACAGTGTAACTTGTTAATATATTTTGATTTGGTTGTTGCAATAGAGAGCTGGAATTTGAAAGCAGCAATGGCTATTACTTCCAAAAGAACAAAAAAAAAATAACATACCGTGATGCTCTCCAAGCCAATTTATAATCACAGGTATGATTCAAAAGATGCCTGAGTCATAGTAGGCAACCTGTTATGATTTGCCTTGAGGAATCTCATTGAAATATGATGGTAGGCACAATATCAAGACAGATTTCTGCAGCTATCCCAATTTATTTTTTAAGTAGGATGGCAAGCTGAAAAGTACACATCTGTGTTATTATAAACCTTAAAAATGCAGCTGACTGATGGCATGGTCTGTGGAGATTTCCATCCTAATTTAAAAGCACAGGCATAATTTCCAGATTACCAGTGCCTCTCAAGATCAGCTATTTGTTTTCTCTGCTACTGACCTCATCTGATTTTTTTGTTTATTTTGTCCGTCCTGAAGGAGATGTAGTCTGAAATACCTTTCATGTATCTCTATACTTCCAGTTTGAGAATAGCAAAGTTAAATTTCCTTTCTCTTGGGTTCCCCCCTCCCGCGAAATTTAGTCATTAGCACTTACTTTTCTTTAGAAAGAACTCTTAACTCCTTTCATTCATCTAATGACCAACAGCTGTGAGACCTCAGTGTGTGACTGAAATTTCAGCTTCTCAGAGCTGTGATGGCTAATGTACAGTGTGTGTGTGCTTGACTTTAGTTCTAATGGACACATAGTATGTTGAGAAGAAATGTTTTAAGGAGATGGGTAATGTAGTGCCTAGCTCATCTAACTGTAGGAGATGATTTTGGAAGACAGGTAAACTGAGCCCTCTAATATCAAGATACTGGGAAGAGGATGAGAAAAATGAGAATAAAGCAAGAGTAACTTTCTCGCGCCAGTAGTCACTTAGGAGAAGGAGCCTGTTTTAAATATTCTGATTTGTCACCCGAGACATCCTAAAAATATGAGCCTTAAAGAAATGAAAGTATTTTAAAAACATAAATATACTATTAACCTTAGTAAAGAGGTTCCTGAGGTCAAAGTTTTGAAAATTTTAGTTAAAAGTGAGAACAGTATTAAATACCTTTTAAGCTACAGTCAGTGGTGCTATACCATTGTAGCAAAAGATAGAAATGTGTATCTTCGGTCTAAATATGGTTTTGTAATGCTTTTTTTCCTCAGTTCAGAGCACTGAACTACGCCTGTAACTTGAACATTGAATTTAGCCAGTAAGTCAGGTGATAAAACAAACAAACAAAAAAAAAGTAAAATTAGTGTATGTTTCAGATCATTCCTTTTTTTTTTTTTTTTTTTTTCAAAGTAACAAGCTAGCCAGGTAGCTTTTTAGGAACAGTATAGCTTTTCTGGAGAGGGAATATAAAGGTCAGAATCTCTGACAGTCCAGTAGCTCACTCAGCATAGTTTACTCCTATTTGATTATGAGTGACCTCCATTGAGTATTAAAGAACTCCTAGTAAGTTCTACTATTGAATGACTTTCCTTTTTTACTCTAATTTCTTCTGCTGCT
>NW_020955260.1:61824-63399 GCF_003031625.1 Empidonax traillii | reverse complement strand
AACAGTATAGCTTTTCTGGAGAGGGAATATAAAGGTCAGAATCTCTGACAGTCCAGTAGCTCACTCAGCATAGTTTACTCCTATTTGATTATGAGTGACCTCCATTGAGTATTAAAGAACTCCTAGTAAGTTCTACTATTGAATGACTTTCCTTTTTTACTCTAATTTCTTCTGCTGCTTTTCTTTTGCGTACTTCTGTGACTACACATGCAGAGTCAAAATTGTCCTCAATTTTCAGTACTTAGTTAACTGCAGTAGATTCTCTACTGAGAAATGCAAGTTAGTTGCTGGTAGTCTGACATGGCAAAGCAAGTCAGAAACAATAAATTTGTTTCTTCTTGTGAGCATCTCATGTCGTGGTAGCATTTTGAGCACTCATTGTCATTTGTCCCCTCTTAAAATTAGACCACGGCTGTCTTATATTTCCTCACAGTAGAAAATAATCAGTTAGCTTCCTTCATTCAGCTGTGTCTCATGCTTATTGGTCTTTCTGTTCTTAACTGCTTCCTACTGAGAAGGAAAGCCCAAATTTTACCAATAGAAACCCCTGAGCATCTCTCTACACTCTGTGAGGAAACTTAAAAATCATAGAATCATAGAATCATAGAATAGATTGGGTTGGAAAAGACCTCCAAGATCATCAAGTCCAACCCCTGATCCAACTCCAATTACTATATCATGGCACTAAGGGCCACATCCAATCTCTGCTTAAAAACCTCCAGGGATGGTGAATCCACCACCTCTCTTGGTAGGCTGTTCCAATGCCTGATTACCCTCTCTGTAAAGAATTTCTTCCTAACATCTAACCTAAACCTCCCCTGGCAGAGCTTGAGCCCATGTCCCCTTGTCCTGTTGTTGGTTGCCTGGGAGAAGAGACCAACCCCCACCTGGCTATAACCTCCCTTCAGGTAGTTGAAGAGAGTGATGAGGTCACCTCTAAGCCTTCTCTTCTCTAGACTAAACAACCCCAGCTCCCTCAGCCTCTCCTCATAGGACTTGTGCTCAAGTCCCTTCACCAGCCTCGTTGCTCTTCTCTGGACTCGCTCCAGCACCTCAATGTCCTTCCTGAACTGAGGGGCCCAGAGCTGAACACAATACTCAAGGTGTGGCCTCACCAACGCAGAGTACAGGGGAAGGATCACTTCCCTGGTCCTGCTGGCCACACTGTTCCTGATGCAGGCCAGGATGCCATTGGCCTTCTTGGCCACCTGGGCACACTGTTGGCTCATGTTCAACCTCCTGTCAATCCAAACTCCCAGGTCCCTTTCTGCCTGGCTGCTCTCCAGCCACTCTGTGCCCAGCCTGTAGCGCTGCAGGGGGGTGTTGTGGCCAAGGTGCAGGACCCGGCACTTGGCCTTGTTGAACTTCATCCCATTGGAGTCAGCCCATCTCTCCAGTCTATCCAGATCCCTCTGCAGAGCCCTCCTGCCTTCCGGCAGGTCGACACTCCCTCCCAACTTAGTGTCATCTGCAAATTTGCTGATGATGGACTCAATCCCCTCATCTAAATCATCGATAAAGATGTTAAACAGGACTGGTCCCAGCACTGATCCCTGGGGAACACCACTGGTGACC
>NW_020955260.1:9685-61254 GCF_003031625.1 Empidonax traillii | reverse complement strand
ATAGAAACCCCTGAGCATCTCTCTACACTCTGTGAGGAAACTTAAAAATGTTTGGCACTGTTTTAGGCCATACACAAACAGAAGTATGTGCTGCTTCGCTTTGTTTTGATTTTTTTTAACCGTATAAGTTTGACCTGGTTTAGAACTATTTTACTGTTACTGATTCACAGATTTAGATAACTATTATCATATTTTTCACAGTTCTAATATGAAGTAGTCTGTAGCAAAGAGTCTTTGGGGTTTTTTTTTTACTCCTTCTTGCTGTGACATCAGCCACTAGAAATTGTCATTACACTTTGTTCTCCTCATTAATCAGGTCGGTGTCTGGGACCTTGCATCTGTTTCTTTTATATAGACATGTCACAGTGTTGACAAATCACCTTATAAATATTATAGCAGAAGTGCTGAATGGATTGTAATGAGCCTAGATTCACTGAGAAAGGAATCATTAGCAGTGGGGGAAAAAAAATAGTAAGGTAGTATTTCATCTCAAATATGCAATGCAGTGGAAGATACCATGCTAGAAGCTCAAAAACTCTTTAAGGCAGGAAAGTAATGGGGAGAAAATGTTCACATCATTGTGAAGGCTCTGATTGTCATTATTGTTTATTATGTAAAATACAGTAATAGTTTATGCTTTGCACATTTTGCAAATGACAGTGTATAAACATACCATAAAAAATTGGTCCGTTATCTGCAGAGCTTATGATCTCTAAATGCTGCTGTCAGAAAAGATTGGGTGAGCAAACTAGATGAGTGAATCCATTTTTTTCAGCCTAGATACCAAAGTTTTTAAAAGTCCTTTGCGTATTTGTGAAATAACTGGATAGTACTTGGAATGAAGTTCTGACAAAAAAAAAAAAAAGTGGTTTTGTCCACATTCCATTGTCTTATTATGTGCAAATCTAATTATCTGTTAAAAAAGTTTGCCTTGAAATATTTTTTGTGATTTTGTAATTTGTAGTGTTGGAAGCATGGTACTTTGTCTAGCTAGTTACATTTTGTTTTGATATGATTTATTTTATAAGCCATGACCTTGACCTCTGTGAGTGTAGTGAAAGAAAGCATATTGCACAGTGAAACTGGGCTAATGAATTTGTAGGTTTTGTCTTAAAATAAAATAATTTTTAAAAATCTACCCTTTAAAGATGAAAGACGTATCATATCTTTTAAATACTTTACTGTTAAACACATTAGAAAAATGCTCTCCTACGGATTTTACTGACTGCTCAGAACAAAACTAAAGACTGTTTGATTTTTGTTATTAATGAATACTAAATTAGTTGTGTTGTTTCTGGGTCCTCTCTTGCCTTCAAAAAATCAATACATCCATCTTTATTGGCCTCTAATAATATCCCTCCATTTTAGAGCTTTACATATCAGCCTTAAATAATCTTTGATAAAAGTAAAGAATTGTATTCACATTTCAAAACCTTATTTTTTAGGATTTATGAATGATAGATTGTTTTCATCACAGAATGGTTTTTTAAAGAACACTTCACATAAATACATATTTGTGGAAATGTCATCTCCAGTGACAGTTTTATCATGTGTCAAAGAATATTAGCTTGTTTTTTTCTTCTTAAAACTTAAATATAATTAAATGTATATTAAAGAACCTTAGGGCCAAGCTTTAAAAGCATGATCTCTAGCTAATTCACACCAGGAGATGACTAAAAAGAACACTGAATTTGGTTTCAAAACAAAGTCTTTTAATAATTTATACCTGACTCATAGGTCTTGTACATTTGGGAAGGGTTATCTGAAAATACTCAGGTTTTTTTTGCCATACAGTATATTTGTAAAATTAATACATTTTTAATGCTGACTCTGTCACATGATCAAGTAATAAACTCATAGACTAGCTTGTGACATTTTAAAAATTGAAGAACATCTTTGGTAGTTCAAAGGTAAGAGGAAATAGAAAAGAAATAAAATTATATCCGTGCCCTAAGGGACACGTTCAGAGGAAAATTAATAATAGCTTTGTACTGTGTAAAGTTCAGGTATTTTTTGTTAAAATTTTAAATCGTATTTGTTTCTCTCTTAAGTACTTCCTACAGTTAGTCATACTTAATAAATTTTCAGTCTGTGGCTGCAAAGTAGCTGTTGTTCCTATATGCACTCTCATAAAAGAGAGCAAAATAGATTGAGAAGGCAAACCAAAGTCTTCACTGTGCTCTATGTAAATAGCAAAGTGCTTACCTGTATAGAATCCAGTAAGACATCACTGACAGAAAGGCTTCCTAAATAGTGCTATATGTATGCAAAAATTTCACTTGGCTTCCTGAATTATTAAGTTCCTAGAAGTCCAGCTGAAATCAGTCAAGTTTTTCAGTATCTCAGGCAGAATCTTTGGTCTTTTTCCTTTGGTATTCTTCCTGCTCTGTTTTTCTCTTGCTTATTCTGTTCAGTCGTTATTCCTTGTTGTTCAGTAAAGCTTATTCTTGGGGTTGGGAATGTGCAAAGTTTATTTCCAAAAAAAATCTCCTTAAAAACCCAATAATTTGAAGGCCCATGCATCATAACTCTTTGCTGCTTAAACTTGCACCTATTAATCAAGAAAAGCCTTCAGTGAGAGGCCATAGAGATAGGAAGTAACAAATACCTTCATACCCTCAATTTACTTGATCAGTGAAGTTGGGAATCATAGATAGGACTTCCTAGGGTGTTTGCAGTCTCTTGTTCAATTTAGATCCTTTGCTGTCAGAGTCATTGCTGGGATGTGGATTATTAGAGGCATATCTGAGTTATTTTTTTACCTACAGGTATCCATTAACAAGAAAACTTTTACATTCCATTTTTGTCTGTGACCCCTCAGTAGCCTGTGTCAGGGAGCAAGAGGGCTGGCTGCCATGTAGGGAAAGTGAGTCGAGAGGAACAGGCAGAGCGATGCCCTCAGCAATCAGGACATCATTCAACTCCCCCTTCCCTCAATTAATTTTGTTATTTTAATGGAATCAGATTATAGAATTAGGCATTACTTTGTTTTTATTTTTTCTCTCAGGCCAATTATAATAATTGGTGCTTTTTACTTAATTAATATCTTCCAAAGCAACCATCATGCTGAGATTAATGGTATGAGTTTTCTATTTCTCTCAGAGCTGACTATGATTGTCTGAGTCTGCAAAAAAAAAAAAAAAAAAAAAAAAGGCATATGTAATATTCAACTGCTCAGACAATACTGTTAGACAGAATTGAAATTATTGCTTTAAGTCCCATTCACAAAGCAGGACTAAGAATAAACTACCATTTGTGATAACTGGTTGAGAAAGCTCTCAGGCCAAGCTGCTTTTCAAAAATTTTGCTAATCTATCTGTGATCTTCTAGCATGAATCTGTTACAGAACTAAGCAAAACATTGCTTTTATATCATCTATATATTATTACAAAAAATATATGCATTATACAAAAAGTATGTTACTTAAAAAAAAAAGTTTTCCTATCTAGTAGTCTAGTAATGTCCTAAATTCAGGAAATCTGTAGAAATCTTAGTGGTAAATTCACCTGATAAAGCAAGAAGCAAACTAATTTGCCAACTGTGTTGATGCATATGTATAATATGGAGCACATTCTTTCTTAGAACACGTTTACTGTGGTGTCCCTGGAGCCAGGAGAAGATAAATGGGTAGTTGTAGCCCTGCTTGCTATTTAATGTTAGCATATGCTGATCATTTATCAAAATGTAAGAGCTTTTTGTTATAGGAGATCACTAAAGCTTTGGATTCGCAAGGCACCCAAAGCACTGTAGTGAAAGTAGACACAGTAGGACTGGTGTTAGTGGAGGTGCTTTTAGTGGAGGTGCTTTCTGCTTATGCTTATTTTGGGGCTTGCATATTTGTACATACTCATTTAGTTGGCTGATTTACCATCACTCTGCGGCTGCAGTAAAAGCTTTAACAAGCCCATAAAGTATTTCTCAAGTGTATAGAGGTGTTTGAAGTTGGACAGAACTCAAGTCAGGAAAAGGCTATTGAATGAATATACACTTTTTAACTTTATGAAAATGTTAATATTGGAAGTATTTTCTATGATCTTATAGTGTCAGATAGCAACTCTGGTATTGTACAAGGTGAATTTGCTCAGTGACTCCTAATTTCTTTCTTTATTTCAGCTTATTTTATTTTGATTAAGTGTCCTTCTTCATAGTGCATGTTTTGAGTATAATAAAAATGTATCAGGAAAATGGATTCAGAGAATCTCAGCTCTCTTCATCATTCTGCCATTGCTCAGTTCTTGCAGTGATATCCTTGATCTCCACTTAGAACACAGAGGAAGAGAAAGCCATTTACAGTCCCATTCTATTACTGCACTTTCTGTCTGTGTGCTTGAGTGACCACATTATTTCATAAATAACTAAATTTATTTTTTTAGATAGATTATTCTTTACACTCCCATCGCTATTTCTGTCTCATTGATAACCTCCTGCTGATCTCTAAGGGCTTATACCTGGTGGATAATTATCGGGAAGTTTGAGTTAGACAAATAGAGAGAAGAAATAGAAAACAAAATGTCAATGAACATGGCTTCAGCATAATGTGAATTATTGACTTCTCATTTAAAAAAGCCCCACCTTATACATAATCCTATATTTATGAAATAAAAGTGTTGAGAAGCACCGAAGTAGTTTTGACAGCTGGTATTTCTCTGAGCTGTTGCCTGTAGTGTGAAGCTGATAACACTGCACTAATTCACCTTTTCAGGGTAAATGCAATGGTAGTTGAACAAATTAAAGCTCAGATTTTGGATCCCAGTTCAGAAAAAAATTATGATGCTAGGAAGCCATTGTAGTGCTCAGGCCCTAGTTGCAGTTGATAAATTTGCAAGTATTTTCAATGCTATAAGCTCATGAATATAAAGTAGAATAGCCTACAAGAGAAAAAAATAGGTTGAACTCAGTCTGTATTTAAATTATCAAGTTCTCAACAGCCTTATTAAAAAAAAAAAAACAAAGCACATTTGCTTTTCAAAGTGATTTCATAGTGGTAGTAACTTCTGTTTCTATAATGTACTCAGGCAATGTGTAGCCTGGCTGAAGTCTACTCATTTCATATGATAAACTATTTTCCTCCATGTCTTACCAGTGCTTTGTGTCATAATTTATTTATCCCTGTGCCCTATTTAACTTAGTATCCATGAAAGGATTTGTTTTCTGCACCTTTTCATGATAAAGTAACTGGTTTAGAAACAAGGTGATTATGCTGCTTCTCTTCTTTGTATGTGTCCAGCAGAAGACTTATGCTCTAAAATGATGCAGTTAATCCATGGAAAAATACATGTGTTATTTTTCCAATTCCATTTACCAGGATGCAATAGGCAACAAAGAGGAGGCAAAATTATTAAATTTAAATAAACATTATTAAATTTAAGTCTGTTTTCTGACTCTTTTAGATCCCATTTTCCAGCCTCTGAATAAAAAGAAATTTTGAAATATGAACAAAATTTTAATGGTATGGAGAGAAGGTGATTGTTTTCTTTTGTGTGGGCTTTATTTCCTACTGCACTAAAGCACAAGGCATATTGCAATTAGTAGATTGAAAAGAAAGTGTTGAATAAGACTAATGATTGTAATTAGGCTTCATTAGCAATGACAGAAGTTACATGTGCACTAAGGGGAAAATATACTCCTGTTTGTCTACCTTTCCATTCAGTGGAATGGGGCATTGCAAAGTTTCATAATACAGATCCCTGTTATATGTGCCACTCACTGAATGGAATCAAATATGCCAATTCATATGGTTTAGAGAAAAACTGGTTGAGAGGAGTGCTGTTTCCCTGTACAAATACTTTCCTTACATGAACGTGACATTTGTGTTAGCTGAAGGTCATAGTTTAGCATGAAGCATGACTACTTGTCTAATCTTTTGCAGGTAATGCTTTTAACTGTAACTCTTTCAGGGTTTGCTTAATCTCAGTTTATTTAGGTCAAGGTCTATTTATAAGAACTGCAAAAAAGACCCTAGATACTCCAGTTGAAAAGACAATTTTAAATTAATAGATTTATGTTTGTGATTATTTGTAAACTACCAAAACCATTGATTTTAAGGGAACATACTTCAATAAAACCCCGTAAATCTTAATTTTCAGCTATCATATCTTTGTTTCATTTTGCAGTTCATCTGTAGAATAATGGATTGAACTTACTCTTTTCTACTTCCTGGTTATTTCAGTTTCTATTTCTATCTTACTGATAGTTTGCTTTGTGTTGAATTTCAAATTTATATTGCAAATGTATGATGGCTCTGTTTACTTTTTTGAAGTAATTACTTTCTTTTTATGTTTTTTAACTTGTTTTCCTTCGTCATCATATCTAAAATAAGACTACTTTTTAGTTACCTGACTATGCAATTTGGTTTATTATGTCTTCTTACTTGACAATTTTGTTAAAATTCAATATTTTTGTAGTTCTGATGAACTTTAAATTATTCTCCAGGTTAACTTAGACAACACTCTCAGGCGTATGGTGTGAATCTTGGTGTGTTCTGTGCAGGGCCAGGAGTTGAACTTTGTGGTCTTGATGGGTCCTTTCCAACTCAGCGTATTCTATGGTTGTGAGCTGTTCATACCTCTTTAGTTAGGGACTCTACAACTGATTATTTTAAAGTGTAGATGAGAGAACTTTGTGAAGCTTTTGCAGAATGAATCTTTACAGTGGTGAACCAAAGAGATTAGATCAGCTGTGGTTTTATTTAACTGAGTCTTGAAAGCCCTCAAAGACAGAGATTCCATAATCTCTCTGGGAGAGCTGTCACAGTGTTGCACTGACCTCTTATGGAAGTCTTATTCTTAATTACTGACAATGAAGATGTTAGGATGATATTCAGTTTTCCAGTGAAATTCTGAATTTCAAACAATATTTTTGTGTTGGAAAAGTAAGCACAATGCAGTAGGTGCTTACTCACTCTCATATCCTTGTATATACTTCTGATTCTTCTCTTAGTGTAAATGTCTAAAACACTACAGAAAAGAAAGGATCATGATTAGATGGCAATTTCAATCCTGAATAATTTATGTTTATCCCTTCAGTGTGTTTATGTACCTAGTGAAATTATCAAACTCTAGAAAGCTAGCACATTCCACTATTCTGAAGTAGTTGTTCTAGTTTTTTTTTGCCGTTTATTTTTCTGTAATATGGATGAATGAGTCGTTGAATTCGGTTAAATGTTGCGAGTATGGAAACCTGACAGCGATTAATGGCTTAAAATTCTCTTGGCAGGAGTTGAAGTGTGGGTTGGAGGCAGAGGAAAAAAAAAATCAGTGAAAAACATAGTAGGGTGAGTGGAAAAAAGACACAGGAGATTTTGTAGAATGGACAAAGAAGGAGACAGATGCCAATTTAAGTGAACGTAGAATCAACATCATATTGTCCACAGGGGCACACATTGAAAACTTTTACAAAGATTCTTCTACCCCTCTAAAAAGGGATAAAAACCACAAGCTTCACCTCAGTTAAGAAAGCACGTTTTTATTTGGCTAAATCTCAACAAACAATAAAATAATAAAGGTGAAAAGCAAAGGCTTAGAAATTCAAATTGGTTTCACCAATCTGTAGTACTCTGCAAAAGTTCATTTTTCTTGAAATACAGGCACAAATAAACTTTACAGTTTTCTTTAGAATATATTTAAATTTTTTAAAGTATATTTTAAGTATATTGGAAGTTTGTTTTTATCAGTTGTTCTTCTATGACCCAGAAATACATAGTGATTGAGGCACCTGGAAACTGAGGACCTAACTTAGGATATGTGACTGTCCACTTCTCTGAGTGTACAAGAGAAAGGCTTTTCAAGATAGACATTTCAGTCCCCATCCTCATATTTAACTTCTCAAAAGTTTTAGCAAAGGAGTAATATTTATGGTGTAAGCAGGTCAGATGAGAGATGTGTATTCATTAAGAATACTGTGTTGAACAACACTTATCCCATAACTTTGTGTACCGTCAAACTTTGTCTTCTAAGTGAGACTGTAAATCTCTTTATTAATCTTATTAGCTAGCTAATTTCTTATTTAATTACAACGTAGTCAGATTCTGAGTATGTCTTTCTTTGCGCTATGGAATGTTTTGCAACATATTTTAAAAACTCCATTTTTTTAAGATGTTTTAAACTCAACATATGCATCATATGATAAATTTTTTGGCACGTCAGTGGTATGAGTAGTTCAATAAACAGATTTTTTTTAAAATAGATGAGATTGAAAATGGGATAATAATAAAAGAAAGTGGAACTGACTCAAAACTGTATGTCATCAAATATATAATCTCTGGAATCAAAACACCACATTGAATCAGAATGTCCACGCCTCCCTCTAGATGCAGTAAAATGAATTACTGAAACAGATTTAAATTGGAGTCAAAGTAATGTCAGTCAAGAAACCCTGCGTACATGTTTGTGAGTTTATAGCAGACATCTTTTCCACTAATAGATGAAAAAAAAATCCCTTGTTTAATACATCAGAAATGCTGAAGGCAAGTGTGTGATTAAAACTAAGGTTTTGGAAGGCATATTCGTGACAATGCTTAGGGGTATGGATATGTATTCAGGGCATTCTAATACAAAGTCATAAACACTCTATCACCATGTGTTTTCTAAATAATTTTTTTTTCTCACTATCACAACTTATTATTATTCCCTTTTTATATATGTTTCAGGTGACAAAACTGTACAACTTTGTAGTGAACATCCATGTTGGATATTCATGTAGATTGAATAGCATTTTGTGTGAACTTCATACATGCTTGTGTTGAAAAAAGCAACAATGCACGCTTATCCTCATTCAAATATCATACACTATCTTCCAAATAATTCTCTTTCAATTAGAAATTTGGTATATAAAGTAGTATTTAATAAGAAGGGTATCAGACTTCAGCAGTTGACTAGTGCTTGTTGATAATTTTCATTCACGCTGTGACACATTGCCATTAGTCAGTTTGGATAACACTGAGAGAATGTTACTTGTACATCTCTGTTACATGTCCATTAGCGCAGCATAGATGTTATTTTCAAGGCAGAATGAATCAGATCTATTCTTTAAAGTATAATTGATAGTATTGGTGTATCAAAGCTAGTTCTATGGAAACCAGATGAGGTATTTCTGGACTATAGAAAGGGCATATGGACCTTAATAAACATTAGATGCCTATTTGTCTAGTTTCTTGGAAAGTTTGTTTGTGTACCATCCTTCCAGAGAGCTGCTGGTCATGTATATGTGAAGTTGGTTTGGATCTGGCCTTGGATAGGGTCTAGTTTATTGACATATCCTAAAATTTGACATGTCCTACTAATTTTGTTATTTATTGGGGTCTCATTTTATAAAAACTGTTATCACTTACTTGCACTTTCTTTTAAAACAACTGGATCTATGTATACTGAAATGGAAAAAAAAATCATTTAATCAAATTGTTATGCAGCATCCCCTGTAAGAGAAATTGAAATGCCTCCTAACTGCTTCATAATGAATTAAACCAGGTATCCAGGTAAAATTTTCCTTAAGGTAAATGTATTGCTTCTTATAACAGCTAAAACATGAATTTTGCCTGCTTTAAGTAGAAGGTTGGATTCTATATCTATCACCATGTCTATTTGCCAGTGTTATGTTTAAAACTTGAAGTGGCACTTTGCTGTCTTTCTGAAAACAGTAGAGATTAAAATCTTCCAGAGCAGGATGTTTACTGCAACTGGAAAGAAATGTGTGGAAATAGCTGAAGTTATTTTGTTCTTGCGAAGGCTAAGAAATAAATTATTTTTTGCAGAAAAAAAATTTCAGAGCTATTCTACCAGGTACAACCCAATACAGCACATACCAAGTGCCAGGATTTATTAGTGATAAACTTCCCAAAGGGTTTTGTGAAGACTGAGAACCTGTATAAAAGTTTATATCCCTCTTTGAAGCCATAGAGCACATGATAAACAGATTGGTTAAAAGTCAAAGTAAAATTTTGTCTTATAGGTCTTGAACTAGTCTGGACTTGATACCTTGCGAAACAGGTACCTGTCAAAGACCATAACCTGGTTTACATTTTTTAATTAAAGTCTGTGGAAACACGCTTACTTTTTTCATGTAAAGTTTGTTTTCTATCTTGAGCATGTTCAATAAAATGATCCTTATTCTCCGGTATTTTGAATAATTGTGTAATGCCAAGTTATGTACATTCAGCAAGCTCTGCATAGAGACTGAAACTGAATAAGGCTTAGACTGGACTGTGCTGAGATTGCTGTAAAGACTCTTTTGTTTGGGCTGTCAGCTGTTGACTTTTTGAAAAGGAGAAGTTATTTTGCTGTTCTGAGGTCATGATAGTTTGAATGTTTTAGGGGTGAATAACTGCATTCAGATTTCAAATGCTAATGTTATATGTCCTATCCCAGATGCTTATTATTCCACTTTCCTAACTCATTTATTAGTCGTTCCACTCATTGTAGCTTGTTTGCTTTCTTGGGCTTTTGCTTTTGTCATTGATTTTGCAGATTCTGTAACAGATGATAAGGAGGCAGTTCATCTGGAAAGGTCATTTAGGCATAGCTCATGATGGCTGAAGACCATGAGACTTGGCAGTTTGACTTGCTAAATTTCAGAGTAGTTTTAAATAAGGATTATCAAATGTCATTTTCTGGGAATGTTTCATTTTCTTATCCACGATCTTCTCCTGCAAGGTACCACTGGACTCACTTATTTTTCTCATCACCTTACTGCACATCTCCACATCCTTAAGTTAGAATCCTAAACTATTCATCCACCTAAAAGAGACCTGGATTTCCTTCCTTACTTCAACTATGTCACTATGTCTATGCATCCAAGTCCTACATTCCTAACTGTGTTTCTTCTAGCCCTGTGGACCACAGAAAGGCAGACATAGTCACAGAATCACATAATGGATAAGGTTGGAAAGGACCACAGCAGGTCAGTTGGTCCAACCTCCCTGCTCAAGCAGCATTATTTTAGAGTGAATTGCACAGAATTGCATCCAGGACATTCCTGGGGGAGATTCCCCAAGCTCTTGGCAATCTGTTCTGGTGTGCACTTCTTCCTCATCTTCAGGTGGAACTTCCTGTGCATCACTTTCTGCCCATTGCCTCTTGTCCTATTGCTTGGCATCCTGGAGCAGAGCCTGATCCGTCCTCTTGACACCCTTGCTTCAGATACCTGTAGACATTGATGAAGTCCGTTCTCAGTCATCTCTTTTAGAGGCTGAACAGGCACAATTCTCATAGCCTTACCTTATAAGAGAGATGCTTGTTTTTCTGTCCCTCTGCTGGACCTGCTCCAGAACCCAGATCTCTCTTGAACTGAGGAGCCCAGAACTGGACACAGTACTCCAGGTGAGGCCTCACGAGTCATACATGTCTTTCAGAAATTTACCACTTTGTAGTCCAAGTGTATGCTAGTATCTGTCTGTGTGCAATCACTGCTCCATGGTTTACATAAGTATGTTTACCCAAGGTAAAATATAGGTGTTTCCTCTGTAGAAGCTCTTTTGTGAAAGGCAGAACAAACACATTTGCCAACAAAAAGTTATAGCCAGTTAACAGGCAGTAGTGAAGGCGTTATGAATCTCCATGCTGTTCTTTGTCATGCTGAACAGTTGCTCAGGCATACCTGTTTAGACTGAAGCACACGACTTTGTTACCTAAAAGTCTGAAGAACCCCTTTCATGAAGAAGAAACTGTGTGTGGAAAAGTTATGAGACAATGTAAGGCAATTAAAAAAAACAAAAACAAAAACAATCAAAACCAGAAGCTGATAGAAAAATACCAGCCGAAGAGAGAATAGAGAATAGGCTACCCCTTCTTTTTAGTTTGTGGGGTGTAATTTAACAGGACAAAAAGGTTGCTAAAGTGAATTATGTTGGTATGGGGGGAAATTCTGTAGATGTATTTGTTTTTTAAAATTTCATAAAGATTTAGAAGGTATTTGATAGTGTATGCTTAAGTCAGATACTGCTTGACAGGAGCATTGCATTGGAATAAAGAGACAGTTGGCTATCCAGTATAAATTTAAGTTGGATCTCTCAGTGGAATCGTGACTTCAATGTCACTCCAAACATCACAAAGTCAAGCAAAATTAGTTTCTCTTTGCCCCTGTAGCAAGTATGCAGAGTTCATAAGAAGGCATACACTGGGCCATAATGTAGATATGGTTTCGCTCACACAATGGAAAGTGATCCTTTTGCTACTGATGCATTATACATTAATTGCCTTGTTATGCTGTGACACTATATTGAAGCTAAGAACAATGAGCCAAACCTGATCATGTACTTTCTCTTTTGTTACTTATTCATAGGATTCTTTGGAAAGGTTTATTTATTTTCCTTTCCCCAACAGCACTTTCCAGTGTTTGCTTTGAGAACAAAGCGGTATACACTTCAAACCGTGAATTTTAATGAGTGCCTTTGCAATGTGGAAAGTCACTGAGAAAGATGGTTGTTGTTAGTAAATCAGCACGCCCCTTGCGAAGAAGGTGTATTTCAGATGGACAATGCCTTAGCAGTAATGATCAGCTTCACCTGGAAACAAAGTAATAGAATAGTATAGTAATAGAATAATGAGACTGATGGAAATAGATAACAGGCCAGGTTATTTTTGGGACATCTGACAAGTTGATGCAGTTAAAGTTGCATTTGATTCCATTTTAGATTTTGCACAAAACAATACACAATTTTCTTACTCATCAAATAACATTTATCTATTAGAATACAATAATTTCTGAAATAGAAGAAAATAAAAAATGTATTCTTGAAATGGTTGGAATAACACTTTGACTTTCTTATTTTACTCCAAATAATACAGAAAAATACATACAAGCTTACATAACTTTGGTT
This sequence comes from Empidonax traillii, assembly GCF_003031625.1. Taxonomy (NCBI): domain Eukaryota; kingdom Metazoa; phylum Chordata; class Aves; order Passeriformes; family Tyrannidae; genus Empidonax; species Empidonax traillii. Next base: position 48,443 of record NW_020955260.1, on the reverse strand, counting down.
ATGCCAAATGTGTATTTTTTTAAAGAAAAAATCTTGGATGAAAGCAGTTTATCCAGTCAGTGAATACAAACAGAAAGTATCTTCTTTCTGTAAGATTTACCTTTAATAATGGGTTAAATAAGCTTTCAGAACTGAATGATGCTGATAAATATGGCTGTCTGTATTCTTAAGTGGAAAAACTAGCATACAAATACAAATATTTTTCTTGTACTTTTCAAGTGTTATAAGTGTTGTAGAATGTTGTTTTCTGCTCTCTGTGTGTACCAGTGAAGCTCAGTGTAGCAGAGCTTAATCTGTTGTCTAAGCGTCTCATTTTGACACTGCTTTCCATCATATTCAGCATTCCAATTTAAAACTATTTGTCTGTATCTGTTTTTTTATTTATTTTTTTTTCATATTATTCAGCTTTACAGGCCTCTCCAAATTATACATCCAAGAAAACATACAAAACTCAGTGAAAACTCATACAAAAATCAAGGAAAGCATGCAATATAATTTACCTGAAAAAAAGAGAAGGCATTTGTTTAAGAAGTTCACTTTGGGTTGACTGGTAATGGTTGGCAAGTTGCTTCCATATGGTGTAAAAAAATACATATGGATGTATTACAGACTACAGTCCATGAAATGGTAACTAAAGGAGCTCTCAAGCTCATGGCTTATGCAACTTCGTTGCAGTGACCTTAAAAAGCTGTCTAAGGCATGCTGCAACACTGTTGATCATTTAAGATCTTGAAGTCATCATAACACTGAAAAATAGGCTAATGAAGGTAAATGAGTGTCAGTTGTTGGTTCAATCTGAGTTTGCTTTGGTACAGAAAAAAGATAATCCAAGTTCATTACTTGAAGTGGGTCTTGAAGTGAATTTTAGTCAAACAAGTAGAAGAAAATCAAATAAAAGCATTAAGTAAAAATATTTTTAAAAATGTTTGTATATTTTTAAAACAGGTTTATTTTTCACATGATCAAGCGGTCTTCCAACAGGAAGTTGAAACATATAGGTCTCAGATTCAAAACACATCTTGCTGCACGAGGGCTAGCAGAGAACAACCTAGCTGTTTAAACAGTGTGCCAGAACAATTTTTGAAGTACACTGTTCATGCAAAACTTGTATGGCCTACTTTTCAACTGTGTCAGTCCACATGGTGTGAGAGAAATAGTGTGAAGAAAATGTGCATGCTATAAAGAGAAAAAATTAAGAGATGTGGGATTTTAGAAGCTAATGTATATGCTAAGCATATCTAATTCCTCCTTGTTTAGCTCTGTTTGTGCTTTGCTTCCTGCCTTTCCCCAGACATTGCCTTCACATGGGCACTACCATCATTGCTGATGGATTTGGCCTTGCCAGCAGCAATGTTGGACAGAGGGGAAACTTCGAGCAGCTTCTCACGGCGGTGTGTAGCCCCACACCACTACCTGGTCACACAAACCCAATACAGTTTTACAGCAATTTAGATTCTAAACTGACATGTATAGTCTGAACTTGGAAATCTGCAAAATTCTCTGGATTCTTATGTTTTCTACAACCATATCAGAGTGTTCTTAAAGTAGTATTTCAGATTCTTCTTTGAAGACCCAGGTTCCTTTCCTCAGGGCTTTTCTCCAGCCTCTTCCCCAGTCTATAATCCCCATTTTCTACAGAGGCTGATGGAAATCCTGGGTGTTCAGCAGTTAGCTGGATACAGAAAGAGAAGATGGAGTAAATTCTGTCATGTACCCTTACTTCTCCATAAAAAGCCAAACTCACTGTCGTCAAAGAATTAAAAAACAAACAAACAAACAAAAAACAAAACAAAAAGGTGCAAACTATTTAAAGTTATGATGATAATTGTTATTTAAAGTTACTATGATAACCCCCCTGGTTTTATACCTCCAGTTTCAGTGCTTTTATCTTGCCTCTTGGACAGATTTAGTAGCTAACTGGAATAGTAAAGCTTTTTTTTATCACTATGATTTTATAACTAATGGAACTTTTAGAATCACAGAATGGCTTAGGTTCAAAGGAAACCTGGAAGCTCATCTAGTTCCAACCCTGCTGCTATGGGCAGGGGTATCTTCCATTAGACCTGGTTGTTTGAAGCCCTTCTGGTCAAACTGTGAACACTTCCAGGGATAAGGCATCCACAACTTCTCTGGGCAACCTTTCCCATTGTCACAACCATCAAAGTAAAGAATTTCTTCCTTATATCTAATCTATACCTGTTCTCTTTCACTTTAAAGACATTACCCCATTACCCCTTGTCTTGTTACTACAGGCCCCATTTTCCTTTTAATTTTTATCTTCTTTTTTTCCTGCTTTTTTTTTATTTTTAAACTTTTTTTTTCTTCTTTCTTCCTTATACAAATTCCTTTGGATTGTCAGAAAAAAATTGGTTGTTTAGTGGTGAAGATACTATTCTATTACTATTCTATGAATTATGGAATTTGTCACCTTTTAAACTGTAAATTGAGAGGGTTGTGGTTTTTTGTTTGGTTGGTTTTTTGGTTTGTTTTTTTTGGATTTGTGTGGTTTTGGTTTTGTTTTGTTTTTCTGGAACACATGGATTTACTTAATAAATCTTTTCAATGGAAGAGATGTATCATAAAACAAAACTGACTGTAGACACGAAAGTTCAAACCCAGTAACCAGCCAAATAATACTGTTTTCATGAACCTGATTAGAATGGACAACTACTTATCAAAGCTTTCTGCTGAAGGGATTAGACTCCTCCTCAATTTGTTGCATAGTAAATGGAACTGGACTTAAGCTGGCTGTCTTTTGATGTGTAATGGATCACTGTTGGGGTTTTGGCAGTTTTGTTTCAATTTGCTTTGATGAAATGAAGTCCCACATAATTGGCTAGCCTCAGCACAATGTCAGTGCTTATATTTTCCTTGGCAAAAATTAATAGGGCTCATTGCCAAAAACAGATAAATTAACAGAACTGGCAACTATAAAAAAAAAAACCAAAACACCCAAACAGCAAACCCAAATAAACGATTATAAAGCTCTAAGCAAGAAGACCCCTACAGACCTAAAAGGTAAGAAACCAGAATCTAAGTAGTAAGGAGTTGACTAGTTCTGCAAAACTTTCCGTTGCTTTGGGATGAACCATATTTGAAAACAATAATTCAAAATTAAAAGAAGGAGAGACTGAGAGAGTAGTGAAAGGAAAACTGTAAGAACTCTTGGGAGCAGACTAATTATACAGCATTTAACTTGCTTATGGGACATGTGGCATGGTCCCTTTTCAAAGGGTATTTAAGTATTTACACAAAATAGAACATCTCAGATGAGAGCTATACAGTGGAGGTTCTCATGTTCAAAGACTGAGATTTAACACCTTAATCTAATTTTAAAAACATAAAAATTTTAAAAATTCATGCATCTTAGGTAAATTCCTCTCCTGCAGACTCTTCTGAAATGGGTGGACTTCCCATCTTTGCTCAAATTCTTATCTCTATATGTATGTGTGCTTCTGCTGATGTGTTGCTTAACAAATTGATTTTTTTCCTATGATAAAATGGTATTAAACATAAATACACCTGTTTTGTCTGAAAATTTCCAGGAGGACAAGTTGATTTAGTTGTCATATACGATCATATGTATTAAAACATCCTTCATTTCTTGGTATTTATAAAAAATACAAATTTGTCATTGGAACCTAGCACATCTTTGTGCTCATTGCTCTCCATTTTTGGGGTCATCTACATATTTAGAAAGATATGAATCAAGTGAAGCAGTATAGTTTGACAGTTGTTTTTCTCCTGAAGAGCTTGATGTTAGTGTTAGGGTTTAGGTATTCTGAATTTCATTGTACCTTACTATTATAGTATATATTCTTATATTTTATTCAAGTGTTGTGCAAAAGCTACAGCCGCTCACCAGTAATTTATTGTGGGGGGAGGACTTCAGCTGTTGCTATAAATTCAACACACAGCATGCCTGGTGGTAAGTTTTGAATATGATAACTTTTCCAGAGGATTTTATAGTTTTAAACTTCCTTTTTTTTTTTTTTTGTTTTAAATTATTGTATAGACTGTGCTATGTTAACTACAAAATCCTGTAGAAGTTTTGTAACACATAACTAACAATATTGTCAATATTACAGATTTCAAAGCAATTAGTTTGTCAAACCTCGTGGAAGAAGTTAGCTCAAATGCTTCTAATCTGCATTTAACATTTTCTTTTTTTTTTTTTTCTTTTTGAAGGCATGTAAATGTAGTAGCTCCAACATATCTCTGTTTATAAAGAATTTCTGGCTTTCAAAAATAGTAACTATCTTAGACACACTCAGCTGTTTTTACAAGTGCTAGAAGAGCTCCTTCAGGAGCCTTTGGGCTTTAACGTAAAATGAACATAAGTGAATATACTGACTCCTATTGTTTGCAGGGAATCAAAAAACTTTTAATGAGGAGTTAGAATAGTTACATTCTTAAATGAACTGTTAGATATAAATTTAGCTTTCTAGGGCAATCAGGAGGATATCATACATCTGATATTTGTTATGTTTCTATATATGAGTCTTTAAAAGTGTAAGATTTCTGTAAAATGTTACATTTTTGAAAGGTATAGGAGGGTGTGATTTTTTTCAGCCTTCATTCTTTTTGGATAGGTAGAGGAAGAAGGGATTTGCTCATGTATCATACGTCTATTTAATTGTTGTTCTACTTCTCTCATTAAAAATATTTCAGAAATTAAAATTTTCAATAAGTTATTATTCAACTACTTTAGTTTGATAGTTTACTTTTTTATGTAATTGATTAACTGCATATAATTCAAACATACCTGTGCCAGTATCACCCAAAAATGTTTGCTGCACAAACTTACCTTTTTTTCTGATTTGACTGACAGATTTGAGAAGATTATGAATTTCTGACTACTCTTTTTGTCCAAATTAACAGGCTGTGATGAAGTTCTGTTGAACAACACAAAGGGCTTTGTTCTGGAAAAATATGTAAAGTGGTCAGAGTTAACACAATGTAAACAGATGCTCTATTTATTTGGTACAGTGATCATTTGCTTCTAATCCACCCAAGAAGTAGAACAACAATAAAGCAGTTTGCTTTGTTATTGTGGAGCTTGTAATTCCAGTGCAGGGGCAAAGTGGCACTTTGGCCTTGTTGGTGCAAACTCTGTGTGTCACCCATTTTAGTGAAGGCTTTGCTCATTCACAAAAGCCTGTCTTCATGGCCGTGGTTTATGCTGTGGAATAGCCCTGCACCATATTCTTGTTATTAGTGACATCCTATTCTAGTTCTTGCAGTTAAGAGAAAAATGTGGCTTTAAAGCCAGGTGTGTAAGCAGATATGGATGTGTGTTTGGTCTTCCTTGTGTTTAATATACCTGGAATCATCATAAGACACCACACTGTGAATTGAGAAACTGCTTCAGTAAGGAATCTCCAAGGAATACATCAGTGCTGCTGGCAGTGGTGGACTTCCTTTCTGAGTCAGCAGTGTTCAGTTGCCTCTGCGTGCTTTTACATAGATTTTTGTCTTGAGATTGTTTGATCAGAGATGCATTCTGATGTTTTAGACAATCAGCAAAAGGAATTTTAACTCAATGTGGAAATTATGAATGCTTAAAGCTCTTTCTTCCAGCTCTGCCTGAGAGTCAGAAAGGAAGCATATCAGCCAATCTGTTGAGAAATTGTTTGTATTAGAACTTGATAGTGTTTGTTCTTGTGCAGCGTTATCAGTACAGTCTAAATATTTCTCATCTGCATATTTGGTATAAGCATTTTTTAAGTGTCATTGCCATTCTTTAGTGTCTTTGGACTACTTATAATTATTTTCTTGGTTTTTCTCTTTTTGTTCCTGTGCTTGGGGCTGTATGTGCAGTGAGCTAGCTTAGGGAAGGAGAGAGGTCACTGGCAGAAAGCAGGGATTTTGGTTTGATACAAAGCCAAAATAGCTGGTGTTCCTTATCTTGCACCTTTTCTTTTACCAGATGAGAAGAACAGTGTCTTTAGGGGAGGTTGAGCATCAGGGAAGTAGGTCCAGTGATGTAGCACACTGGAGGAAAGCAGCTGGGCTGCAGTTGGGAGAGAGAAACTTCTCATCCCAGACTAAACACTTAAACTCTTCTTGCATATAAAAACATGTTAAAAAGGTAATTTCTCTACTTTAGGTTTTCAAACTTTGTATTAAAGAATAGATTCTAGAAAGGTGACCTATTTTAAAATCCAGTGTTTTTGGAATAAAGCAACGTTGGACTGAAACTCTGTAGGAGACCAGTAGTAAGTAGAGTTTCAGGGGGGAAGAAAGGAAGTACATTGAAAGAAAAAGATAAGGGTTAACACTTTACATGACCAGAATTTCAAACAGATTCTGCACTACTTATTCAGAGAAAACCCCTTTGTCTTTCACAAAGTTTGCTTCTAGATATTTTGTAGTTCATGTAAGATGTAATTCTCTTCTTGCAATACTTAAAAAACAAAACAAAACAAAAAAAAACCACAAAAAACCCTTTTATGTACTTTCAACTCCTGCCCCTTTCTATAATATTTTTAAAATGTGAATTAAAACTGCATATTAACATAAATACATGGAGTTGCAGCAATACCTCTTATAAATCTCTTAAATCACAACATGTATGTGATTGCCTTGTGCTTTTTCCGTTTTCATTTTTTGGATGGTTTTCTGAATAAATGCTCTGTAGTAGCTCTTCAGAAAGAGAATATAGCCAGGCTGAAACAAGTGTGCAGAAAAAGGATAAAATTACGTGTCAATTGACATTTCTGAGACAGAACATAAGCTCAAGTTGTATGTTCCTCATTCTCTACCCTCTGTTTTTTATGCTTGTGCATAAGACCACTCTGGACTGACACTTGGTGGCCTTTCAGTGTTAGACCTTCAGAAGGGACCGTATAGAGCAGGTGGTAAGACAGGCCATTTTCTAGGTCTCTACCCTGAAGAGAGCATCTGTATGAAAAATGAGGATGCTGGTGGGAAATACTACAGGCTAGCAAAGCTGGGTAAAGATGAAAAGACTATGGACCTGGAGGAAGGGGAACTTGGGGAAGTTTGGTTTTATTTTTTAAATTAAACTCTTGATGTTATATAAAAAGAACAACAAAAGCCATGGCCAGAGGGTGAAAGTTAAAGGACTTGACATAGTGTTGTCAATAGCAAGAGAAAGGCCATCTGAGGTAAGAGTTTCAAGGCCAGATTTAATGGTCACTGCTGTATTTTTTAAAACCAAGTGTACTAAACAGGGCTATTAGAGAGAGTTACCCTTGAAGCTGATTCGGCAAGCCTTTGACCATATGATTATATTATTTTATCTTCAAACCACATAGAAAAAGGCTCATAATAGAGCTTTCAGTTTTAGAATTGTAGCCACATAGCAGAACAGGAAAGGTCCTCTGCAGGGAACAAGTTTGCTGAATAAATTGGTCTTTGGATCCTTACAGAGAAGCTGCTCTTTCTATCCTGCAACTCAAAAATTCGAAAAAATATTCACCATAAGTCAAGGCTTGCTGTGCAAACATATCTTTTTACCTTTGCTTGCTACATCATTTGTTTCCTGCATTGGTCTTCAGTGATAGTTGCAAAATCATTGATTTAATTTCATACTTCATGTGAATTTCTCATTATTTGATATTGTGTTGAATTCCAGATTAACAATACTCACACCATACCATCAGCATTTCCTTGAGGATTACATTATGGGAATCACCAGTGCCTGTAATTGATGGCATCAAAGGCTTCTGTGCCTTTCTCTGAAATACCAAGGCCTGAAGAAACCTCCACGTAGTGGTGCAGCTTTGCACAAAATTGTGAATTGAGATTTCACCTCCAGTAGTAAATCATTATACCTGTGCAGATTTTACATAAGATAAAAAGGACAAATTATGCTCATGTTTTTTAAAGTATCAGAAACCACTGTATGAACATTTGTTCAGTTTACTTCCAAAGCCCATTGAAAATGGCTTTCTTAACTGTTGGTGAATGCTTCCCCATAAACCAAGATCATCACAACCCTGAACAGTTTCTACTTTAGGTTTAGCTACTCCAGTGAAATTGCTAAATTTTTATCTAATTATGTAGACATCTCACATCCCTGGATCAATGACTGTGTCAAATAAATAATTGGCAGGCTTTTCAGTTCAAATCAGTTTAAAAAACAAAAGAACTCACATTGTCTATATTTATGTGCCATGGGAAATTGAGAGGTCTAATTAGAATTATATTTTGAAGTAGCCTCTGAGAAGTATTATGCTGGTTTTATTTTCTGTTTTCAGATAAGTTGAGGTTTATGCTCTTGTATAAAATTATCAGACATCTTAAATCTGTGCAATGACTAAAATTTAAGGAGTGCTACAATTTACAGTCACTGCTCAGAGTTGCTTTTCTCTCTATTGTTTTCTTTTGTACACTAATTAAAGGCAGCTTTTTGTATTCACAAATTCTCATATAAAGCTGGTTGATAAAGTAGGTTTAGATTTATTCCTAGTGATAAAGAAGTCAATTTTTCAGTCTTCAAAGCAGATTGGTATGAGAGATATTCTCCTGTGACTATCAGTCAAAACTATCAATTTTGGAAAAAAAGACTGAAGGTCAAACAATGGCAAAGAAAAAGGAGGAAAAACATGCTCACAAAGATGTCTTTGAAAGATACTATGTTCTTTAACTTCATTGCTGATAGTTTTACACCTTCCTATGTAGCATGGTTTACTTGCACTGATTTTATTCGTTGATGGTCCAGTGTTTGATATCTCTGTTAATTGTCTCAGAAAGCTTCTGATTAAGTTGGCAGTAAGCTGTGCTTGATCTCTGAGTAGACACTGTGGCTTGAGATACAGTGAGCTCCTGAAATCCTCATGCAAATCATTGAAGGTACAGTGGTTCCTGTTAAAAAAGTCATGTTGTTGATGGCTACATTTCTTTAGAAACCTCTGAAAAAGTTATGTATTTTTCTAGAATTATATTAAAAATTACCCAATGAATACAAGGCTTCATTCGTTTGCACAAATCAACAATTGTCATATTCTATGTTTCATCTGGAAACAGAAATGGAAATACCACAATACTGGAAATTATATTACAAAAGATTTAAGAAAAAATCCACATTAGGTAATGGTAAATGGAAGATGAGAGCTGTGATGTTAGTACTGCAGCAGAAAACTGTTTTTGCAGCTCATCAGAGGCTTTTAGCAGTGAGTCTTTTCCCTTCTGTAGACTGTGTCTCATTTTCACAATGTTTTAAAGTACATTTCTTGACAAGCATTCAAATGCTTTATTGTATACTGAATGATATCACCATTCTTGATTCAGTCTTTTTCTTGAATGAAATTTTACTATGCTTTACCGAAGCCAAGAGCTTTCTGTTTTTTCAGAGAGTACATCCACAGCTGCATCTCCCTTTGCTGTATATGAGAGTTCTTGTGACTAAGAACCTAAACAATTGAAAAGGGATGTAATTGGTTTTGTGTTTGTGGAGTTCTACTGTTTGGAAATTTAGGAATAGTAATACCAACTATGAGCAATAGGAAAGGAAATCTGAGTAACACAAAATCTGAAAACTTACCATCCTATTCAATGATAAAACCCTAGCAAGAGGGAGTAGCCTCTTTCTCTAATTTCTTCTTCAAAATTTATTGACATGACTGTCTGTTATGTAGGTTGCATGTCAGACTAATGTCAAAATAACTGAGGAATGTGAGGATTCCTTTTGTCTGCCATACAGTCTAGCATAAATTTTGAATTTATAAGATAAATAATTTCATTAAATACAAGCCTTAAAGTGATTCATTCACAAAGAAATGTAGTTCTTTATAGTAATTTCTGTGTTATGGCGTTATTGTCGTGTTATAAGAAATTTTCTAGTACTGTTAATATTGTAATGAAATACTGTGGACTGCAGGAACAGGCCTAAATTCTCAGAAGGTCCATATTTGCAGCTTTATTTGTTCTTGAAAGCTCTTGGGAGTGTTTTTTTACCCCAAACCCTTTACCAGAAGTATGTTTCTGGTTTTAGCATTTTAAAGACACAGCATTTTCTTTACACCATCGCATAATTCTTTTCTGGCATTTTTACCACAATTCTTTCTTTCATTTCCATCTTACGTTTTCCTTGGCGGTTTCTTGGATGTTCTTCTGTGTTGTTGTTTGGTTAACACTGCAGATGGGAACTGATGGGGAGTACATTATATTGAAGTAAGGAGAAGAGCTGTGAGATTAGTTTGCCTTTTTTTTTTTTAATACTAATTAAGAAATAGACAATTGTTTTGTTTAAAAAGACAGCATTTTCTAGGTTATTTCTTTTTTTTTTACAGTTAAGTGATTTTTCAGTTTTTGTTTGTGGTATTCCAGATACAGGAGTGGGTTAATGGTTAGCAAGTGATTACATTTTACCAGAAAGTGCAAGAGTCTTTGTTTGCTTCTTCATCTCACCTTGATCATTTTCTTTAGCCAGAGGTAGGACAAAGTACTGTTAGAATAAAGAGTTCCACCTGAAGTTACTTGGTTCCAATTCTTGATCTGGAAATAAAAAACCTTTTGTCACAACTGAAGCATAAGAACAGAGAAGCAAACAAAAATTAATGACTACATGCTGCATTTTAAGGCGTGACACAACAAGCAGAGACTTTCTGTAGGCCTAACAGCAGGGGTGGGCTGTGGATAATCAGCCATCAGTATGAGTGCTACTCTGGTGTTGTGTTGTGTACGGTAGGGGAATCCTTCTCTGGACCGGGGCTGTTTGACCTTTGTGCGGCTTTGAAACTGAGCTTGTTGGCTTTCAGTTTGCATGATTTGACTGTTTGACAATTCATCACTCATTTCCCTAAAACAGCATTCCAGTAGGTTTATTGGTGGAGGAAATTGAAAAAGAGAACCTTGGCAACTGCAGTAGTTTGTAGGTACTGGTTACCTACATAACTCTTTTGCTCAGTGTGATTGTAGAACCAGTCATGCATCCAGTGGAAATCAGAGTGAGTTACTCTTTTAGCAATACACAAAAAGTGAATTTGACCTTAATGGAAGGTGATTTGTGTGACTAGTAGGTAATCAGGAGGAAGAACTTTTTAGCTTGGAGAAGGAAAAAAAAAAAGTGCATGGACAGGTATTTACAGACATTTAATGCCTTGCATTTAGCTCTAGAAAATGGTACATTTTGATAAAAAGTGCTGCTATTTTTTTTTGACTAATGATACTGGATTGGAAGATTTGCACGCACTTTAATTGGTCATATTGCCAGGCACTCTACCAGCAAACCTAATTAACTTCAAGCTACAGAGCACCATTGACAGATGGGACTTTTTGTCTTGTATTTTTTCACTAATTAGAAAATCTCAGTCTTTTCACATTTATGGATTGAACAGAAATTTTCATTTTAATGTCAATATGTCATTGGAAAGTTGTGGGAAAAAACCCACTTTGTATAAAGAAAGAAAAAGAAAGCTGAAATATTAACATACATTAGAAGCATGTACAGAAGAGAACACAGCAAAAATACTTAGTTTCTTAAAAGTCTTCCTCAAATGAGACTGGAAATGTTGTGTGGAAAACAAAAGTGCCTGAAGATACTAATTTCATTTTTTTAAAATCCTGCTTTGATTTTTCATATTCTGGGTCTGATGTCTAATATGTCCTGAATTTTGATCCCACAGCATCTCTTTAGTAAGAAATACTCTTTTTAATTTCAAGCTGTCTGTCAAATGAAAAGTAGTCTGTTAAAGTCTATGTAAGAAAGCTGAATCTTTTATTGGAGAGAGAATAAAATGCAGCTGGTGGCAGACATGCTGAATTTGCTAATTCTGTTTTGTGTAGTTTCATTCAGAGATGTCCTATGTTCTGTTCCCAGGGACCTGTTATGTCAGTTACTTACAACAGTCATGAATAGTTAGGCAAGCTCACAGTGATTCAGGCCATTACCATAGATTTTATTTGCACTTTTCAGATATACTCAAGTGACTGCTCTGATGCACAGATTCAGTATGTGGGAACTGAATATGTGACTAATTTTTCTATTTTGTTGTAACACGTCTGTATCCATTTTCTCTCCCAGTAATTTTGTTTCTGTATTTGCAAGTCTGTAAAAAGAGATGCATTAAATACTAACTGTATTTTAAAGATATATTTGTAATAAATATATAATTTTAGTTTCAGTTAGAAATTAAAACCTTACTATACTGAGTAGTGACTTAGTGGGACCAAAAATATAATTCCAGAAACACAGGTAGAAAGTTTATCTTAGAAAAAGATACTGACACCTTTCTGTTTAAATAATGCCCTTTAATACATAAAACCCCTTAATGTATTATAATGTTGTCACAGATAGTGCTGGCACTGTTGCAGTGTCCTGCTTGGGCTTTTTATTATTACTGTAGCAGCAGTAGAGGTCTAAGCTGTGCAAACATCTGTAATGAAAACAGTGGTTGCCCTAATGAGTTGGCATGTAGTATTCTTGCCAAATGAAAGCAAGAGGGAGAATTGGAAGCCTGAAGAGGTTGAATTATATCCTCTAGGTCACCATGAGTGGCAGAACTAGTGACAATAACTGAGTCTTCTGATTGCTCATGATCATCATCCAGAGCTCACACTGAGCAACTTTATTGCTGCCTTTTGTCTTAAAATTAAATCCTTGCTATGAATTTTCATAGAGAAGTTCACTGAAACATAGGCTTATCAAGTCATTTTTCACTCCCCTTTACCTTATTTTTTTGGAGAAACTCAGACTTTTCTTGGAAAATGTAAGTTTATATGAGTTTTACTGAAGGAGAAAATTTACATAGCAAACAATTCATAAAGCTACCATAAAGCTGTACTCCTTTTAATGTGTGTTGGTGACTAATTTAGTTACAATAGAATTTATTAGCTGATTAACTTTTTATTTAGCTCATTTTTGTGTAATAACAGGAAACAAAAAACAATATCATAAAATGTAATTGAAAGGAAATGACTTGCATGCAAACATTTTCAAGCCTGGGTTTGTGAGAAGTTTTTAATGTGGCTATCAAACTTGCAAAGTTTGGATTTAGTACTGTAATTGTTTCCGGCTCAAAACTAAGAGTTAGTAAAGTCTCTTCAGAGTTGTGTGCTCTTGAATATTTTCTGACTTCCCTGGAAGATCATCATCTAGCTTGAAGGTGCTTTTTTGCTTCTAGAATTGGATGTTAAATCCTAGCTGACCTTCAAAGGGTGGAAGAAATTGTTGAAATGTGGATTTTTATGTTTGTTTGGTTTTTGGTGTTGTTTTTTTTTGGTTGGTTTTTGTTTGTTTGTTTGTTTTTCCCCTGCACCACCTGCTTTTTCTTCATGAAACTGGTAGGATTAATAAGTCACCGAGATGGATTTAATAGCTAGGACACCACCTAGCAGACACAACCCTTAAGATTCATAACTGTGAGCATGTGTCCTGTCATCAACAGTAGGTGCTGGCTGTAGAATTTGCGCTCTTCTGGCACTTGCTTGAGAATCAATGCATATATCACAGCTGCTTCTTCAGAGTATTGTGTTCTGCCAAGCACGGCTCTTATACAGGGAGTATATTAACATTGAAATCTGTTTCCCTGCGTTTTTAATAAAAGGTAAATAAATGACAGAAATTTTCCCAGTTTCTTGGTATCCTTTTCATTTATTATTTATTGCTGGTAGGAACATGATGGAAACTTTTTTTGTCTTTTCATTATTTTATCACTTCATTTTTCTCCTCCTATTCACTCACTTCAGCTCTAATGTGCTGGTGTTTCGTGGTTTGCTCTTTAAGGTGGCACATGGTTAGACAGTTTTCTTTAAAGAGAAGCTGGCATTGTATGCAGTTGTTCTGGAAGATATTAAGAGACCATTTCATCAATAAGAAATAAGATCTTGCAAACCTGAGAGAGGTAGAATGGCATTCCAAGAGCCCCTTGGGAATTCATGACCTCATAAGGGTTGATATTTTGTACTTTTGCCTTTGGCATTTTAGTTATTTATATATTGGCCCAGGAGGGACCAGGTAAAGAAGAAGAGGCAGAAAGACTCTTAAGCCCAGAGACAAGTCAGTGTACAGCTTCATCTAGAGCATGGTTCTAGGTCCTGTTAGTGGATTTGAGAGATCCTCACTCCTGGCTATCCAGTAGGGCATAGTGGGAAAGAAGTCTCTAAACAGAAATTTACTATCAGTTTCTATTCAAAATAAGCATAGCATTTTATTTGTCTTGACAAATCACAAAGTTCTGAAGACTGTTTTGTTGGATGAACTAATATGAGTTGAACAGTCTAGCATGAAGCAGCTACTTCAGTTCACTAATTTATGTCCAAAGGTAATGTAAATAAAAACATCTCAGTAAGTGATAGAATAAAAAGAAATGTAGAACACTGATTTTTAGAGCAAGAATCTGTAACGTATTATAGTAAATAGCACTTCATTTGTATTTATAGTAATCTGAGATATACTAATTGCTCAGCTGTTTATATCAGCTGCACATAATTTCTTACCACTTATGGCTTTGCCTACATGGAATGCTTTCTGAATTTTGCTGTTTGCATATAGGGTGTCAGTTAATGAGACATCAATTTAAGTAAGCCATTCTACTTCTTCTGTGGTCTAGACTTGCTCAAGTCTTACTTTTAAATTTCAGTAATTGCCCAGATGTGGGTGCATGTCCTAGAGTCTGCAAATAATGCTGGGATTGTCAAGCTAGAAGTAATTCCTACTTCTGAGATGTAGTTTGCATCTGATCCTAAGATTTCTAAGGTGTTTATTCCTAACAAAGTAAATTTTGTCTGTCTATAAAAGAAATGTAATTGTTTTGTAATGTGTCGGTTAAAGGAAGTTTGGGGTTTATATTTAAGCTATGGAAATTTTCATTTAAGTTAGATTGAAACCTTAGGCTATTGACATCTTAGTAATGCTGACTTTTCTGTCACAAAATTGAGGATGTAGCTTTTTGATCATAGGGAATAATTTGTGGGTTTTTTTAAGTACTATCAAATACAAAAGCTAATAGGGTTTTTGTTTTAAATCATAGTATGGTAATGCTGAGTAGCTTATTAACAGAATTTACTGTGTCAATGTAGAACTGAAAAGTGAATTTCAAAAAATATTAATAATGAACAACTTGGTATATTTTAAGCATTATAGTAGCCTTATGGTTGAGTAACTGTAGAATAAATACTTTAAAGCAAACATTTTTGAAGGACAGTACAGAACAGATTGTTGTCACAATAAATAAAGACCCTGATGCCTTGAGGTGTTAGACTTACAGGATTCTCAAAAGTTTTTCTTTTCACTGAATTCTTCTCATTTTGATACTTAATGTTGGAGGAAAATAAAATAGACAACTATTCCTTTTTCTTTTCTGCTTTGCTTCTTGAGTTCTATGCTATTTTGTATTAATTATGATTGGATAGTTCCATCTTGTGTAAGCAAGAATTTGCCTTTGAAACGTCAAAGAGTTCTTGTTTCATCTTCCACGGAAGGTTCAAATGTTGTAGGGTGTGAGAGACAGTGCTGCTCTAGACATTGTTCCTTGTTGGGGGTGTGTTAACTGTAGCCTCCCTCTCTAATGTGAGCAACCTTTTCATTTTCCCTTGTTTCTTCAATAATACCTGGACATGAGTTCAATGCAGTTGTAGGGGAAACAGTGCCACCCGTTGGATTATCTGTTTGTTACACGGGCTGGTCCTGGAAGGTGAGATGATCCCCTTAAGGATTATTTTTTAATATATATATATATATATATATTTTTTTTTTAGTTTTATTTGTTATGGATGTATAAATTTGATTGCAGCCAAAGCTCCTATGGATCATCTTGATCTCAGAAAAAATTTCCTTAAGTGTATTTTATCTGCAGTTTCTCTGACTCTTGCCTCAAAAAGGCATTGTACACTTTCGTTGAAATCTGTGGCTGGATTTTTTTTTTTAATGAAAGATTTAGTGAAATATTTAGGGATATGCAGCAACTATTCCATGTTTTAATAAGATTGGTGTTTATTTTTAATTTGATTCTAAGTGCTCAGCCAGTGTAGCTGTTAGCATATGACTTCCCATTTCTCAATCTTAAACAAACACTAAGTTATTATAAATTAAAAGATTCTTTCCTTCCAGACAGAGAAAAGTTATATTAGATGTGTTGCAGTAAACAGAGCAAGGAAGCTTCTCCTCATGGCCTAGTTAACAAAAAAGGCAGTAATACACGTTCATATATGCTTTTTCCACTCTTAAGTTCTAGTTGCAGTAAGTTTGGGGTAACAGTCTCTCTCTATCCATAACACTCTTCAAGCATAGCAAGGTCCCTAAAGTAGGTGTTATCTTCCATGGCAATCTAGTGAAGATTAGAACAAACTCAATAAGTATCACCTAGGGTTTGAATAACCAGGTTGCATTCATGTTTATTTAGATGGGAATACAGAAAAAAAAAAAATTGCATCTGAGCCTCTATCATATAGCGTAGAAAAGTGCTTTGATTTTTAGTTTTTTAAAATTTATTTATTAATTTATTTTAATATAACTCTAATCTGATTAGTTCAGGCTCTGTTTTCCCACACATTTGATGGATTCAAGTTCAGCTCAATACCTCTCTCACTTAGCAAAAAAAAAAAAAAGGGTTTCTCTACTAGCAGGATAAAAAGATGGAGTTTAAGATTCCATTCTCTTCTGATGCACTTTGTGTGATTCTTGGGGACATTATGAATTACAATGTTAAGTATGTGTTTTAAGGCAGTAGAAAAACCTTGATTTTAAATCAGATATATGTATTACAGTAGGGAAATGTAGTTCTGCATACTTATCTCACTTGTGGTGTAGCATAGGATTATGGAGCTGCTTGAAAAATACAGATGTTTGCATTTTAGTGGCAGTTATATGAACTGTCATAGAACATTTAAATTCCTTACATGTTTTGGGACATCTTACACAGACTCTCTAGAACATTATTTAAGCAGAACAGTGATGATTAATAAGGGATTGGATATAACTGAAATGCGAGGTTGGTGTACAGTTATGCTGGGTTTGTTCTAGAAGATTCCTTTGGTTAGGAAGCAATGGCTGAATGTTATAGCTTAAGATTTGCTAAGTGAAAAGGAAACTAAAAGTTGTTATATACTTTGAAAACTCGAAAGGGTGAGAAGAGTGTTTATATAGTCCCAAATGGATTACAAGTTTAGTTTCTCAAAATTAATTTTCAGCATTAACTGGTCATTGCAGCATTCTGCAGCCCAAAACTCCTGCCATAGGGTATATCTCTTTTGTATTTTGTTGTTTGTGTTTTTCGGTTGGTTGGTTGGGGTTTTTTTGTTGTTTTTATTTTTGTTTTGTTTCCCCCCTGTTCTTTGTAGATTGCTTGCCTTTTTTTTTTTCTCTTTATCTGTTTTTAGGGTTGATTTTTAGGAGATACATATATTTAGTAGTGGTTTTGAGGATAGGCTAAAACATTCCCATTAGTATTTGAACTTAAATCATTTAAGAGTGAACAAATAGCTGTACTTAAAAACTGGTTTGGGTAAAATCAAAATTTTCTAAAATTTTTCTTAAATTTTAACCGCTTCTGAGCTAAGAAGTTATATTTTAACTGGCAGCTTGAGGATCTGCATGTCCCCCTAGTTATGTCTGAATGATCAGTTCTGTGCGTTTATTTTAAGGGACCTTATTTCTAAGCAGCTTTTTTGAGAAGTGCTTGCCAGAAGACTAAGGGACATTTTATTTTGATTCTATAGACCAGCACATCACATGAGTTTCAGGAGATATAATTTTCCATTTTCCCCATCCTCAGTGCAGGAGACAGAAATCTTTGCTGATTTCTTCCAGAAGAGTTAGCTTATTTGTCTCATATTTTTAGATTCCAAATTGGCCTTTTTCAAGTGGTAGAAACTTAGAAATATTTTTCAAGAGGATTGTTCAAGTAGAAGCCTAGAGTAAGGATATCAAAAATCTAAATCACAATGGGTACATAAGCTATCATCTTTGGGAACCTGTGGAACAGATAATGGTATTGGTTTTATGTTCAGAAAAAAAAAATTGGAGACAGAGGGAGATGTAATTAATCCAGTTTCTTCTGCATCAACCTGAAAAGCAAGTTCTATTTTGTTAATAAGGTCTAGATGCCAGACCTAACAAAATGATTTGGTTCAAAAACTTAACAGATTTAAAGGTGGGAAAGGGTTGCAATGCTAAGGTATCCAGGGTATGTATTCCTTGGATCATGACATTCTGCATCATGCTATTGTTTTAACTTGTTTGAAAGTTCACTATAGTCTCAAGGGACAAGAGTGCAGAGTAAATGCATATTTTTACATAGCTGTGTACTTTTCCTGTGGGTTTCACATGTAAATTCAGTCTGATCTGTAATCACTCTTTGTTTATGTACCAATGAGCAATCCTGAAGGATAGGTCTGATAAAGCTGTATCATGATTTGAATACTATGCATTAGTATTTCATGCCATTTAAAAATTAAGAATATAGTTTACCAGAGTTTAGGATCTAGGTCCTAATTCTGGATTTCCCTGAACTCGGATTTGTCTTGTGTCTCTTTTTCAATGCAAGAAAGCATTCAATGATAATATATAATGTTTGAAGTTCAAGTAGCAGTATTTTTCTAAAGAAAATGAAAGCTGAAATAAAATGATACGACCTTATGATTTATTTTCCGTGTCTTTTTTTGTGTGTGTAAAAGAAAAAATATTTAACTCTGTTAAATAATTGCTCTTTTCTTTTCTTTTTTAGGTTGTCTTAGTCTTCGCTCTTAGTATTGGTGCTCTTGTAATATACTTCATAGATTCATCAAAGTGAGTATTCTAGTACATTTTCCTTTCCTGCAGCAATTATACATCTTTAAATTGCTCCATTCATCTTCTTCAAATCAGTGCTTGGTCCCATTGCCTGAGTGCGAAGAACTTTATAATAGTGCATGGTCCACAAAAATAACTCAAGAATGGAAAAAAGATCTTACATAAACTAGACTGAACACAGTCACACTGGATCTGTAGAATAAATACAGAGAAAAACTACTTTTGTGTGTTGAGATTATACATACTATTGCAAAACTGCAGTTTTTATATTCATTATGCAGGTGTAGAATCTTTCAAATTCAAGACTGGGATAAGATATACAAGCCAACAATATTTGCCAAAAAGTTGCAGTTTACAGGTAAAAAAAGGTGTCTTAGGAGATTGACAGGAACAGTTCTGAAAACCTTTGAATGAATTAGACAGTACAGCATTACAGACTGCATATCTGTTCATATTTCTAAATTCTGGGTCTGATAGATTTCTATCAAGATAACATGAACCAGTAAAAGTCTTCAAAGCATCTCAATATTTTTTAGATTTACACCAATGTTATCTTCTAGTGTTGGCCAGGCAATAGAAAGTTTCATCCTGACCTTTTGAGGTATGTGATTGTTTGATACAAACTGGTGTAACTTGGAATATATTTTGATATTGTTTTCATATCAGACTGGACACTCAGTGTTGTAACAGGCAAATTGCTAGCCTAACACAGAAGAATAAAAGGGGACTTAATATTCTTCCTTGAATTCCAGTTCTTTTGGGAGGATGATATTCCAAATATCAATAGCATTTTGAGGTTCTATGACAACATTCTTAATGCTTGTCTCTGAACTAGTTTGAGGCTTGCCATTACTGCAGTGGTTAAGGTTGTGATTGTATGCCTAAGTTACTCCACGTGAGCCCACCTAGGTGTCTGTAATGGTAGTGGTTGTGTTCTAAAACAATCGTTCTGTGACTCAGAAAGTCAGACATTCCACTGTTGTCATCTGTATATATTTAGGAAGATGTTAGCACCAGCAAAAGGTGTGCTTGGATACATGGATGTCAGCTCTGTATTTTGTGAGTTTGAAGCCATCAATGTGTCAAACATAACCCAAATAACTATGGGAGAGATGTTCTTTACAGAGACAAGCCAAGTGGTGGGAAAACTCGAGTTCTATCTTCAGCTCTCTTGAAGAGAGGAAAGTTATTTTTCCTTCTTAACATTGCAATGAGTTTTTGTTAATTTTTGAAATGTAGTATGTCACCACTGAAGTACATAAGGTGGTACTTTACTGAAAATCTTTGTAAAAGTTTTAAAAGACCATTTTCTGGATGCTTATATGTCCAGGTCAGAAGTGTAAAATAGAATAAAACCTGTTTCCACTTATCTTTCAATTTCAGATCAACAAAAGCTACAGCTGTGTGTTGAGGCAATTTTGTGAAACTAATGGATTATATAATGAATTTTAGGCACTGCATTCTTCTAGTCTTTGATTGCTTTCCTCAAGAAAAGCAAAACTGACAACATGGGGGATGTCTCTGGGGTACTTTCTGTGGGCCACCTATTCCATATATTGCACCTGGCTTATTTGCTGCTCGATCAACGAGTGTTTTAACTGTGCACTTCTCTTGGTTTTCAGTCAACATTTAGCTCCTGCTGCAGTTTAAATTCAGCAACCTCCAGTTAATATACTCTACTTGCATACTTTTTTTTGGGTTTCTCCTCCTTTCTTCTTTCTTACCCTCCTTTATTTCCACACACACATCTTCGTCTTTTTTTTTTTTTTTTAATACTGATTAGTATTTTGCTTTATTCTGTATTAGCAGCTGATCTAACACTCGTTTCAGCACTTTAGAATCACATATAGTGATATCTGAGTCAATTTCAGATCCACGAGTGCATGCTTAGAGAAGTTATTCCTTTGAAAATTTGGTTAAACAGGAAATAATGAAGGTAGGATGAGAGGAATACTTGTGATATTCTCAACAAAACAGCTGGAACAACAGAGACTACAGCTTGGCCAGGAACAGAGCAGAAAAATAGTATCCAGCGCTCACACCAAACAAATGGTAACATGCACTATTGTCTGCTTTCCCTTAACACTGCGTTCATAGCTGTTGTGTTCTGCCTGTGCCACGGACTCTTAGCTGGTATTTGATCTTACGTGTACAGTGACAAAAAACATGTTTTCGATCCAAAGCTGAAAAGTACTAATGTAAGGAGTTGTCAAAAAGAAATGCCAGTTATGTATTCATCCGAGACTCTTAATCTGTCAGTAGATTTGCAGATGCAATGACAGGTATGTCCACAAAGGAATCCTGCATGACTTCAGACTTAAGGGGGATAAAGAAAGGTGGAAAAAACAACATCACTTTCTTAGATACTGAAGGAAAGAGTGAAAAGATCACAGTTTTGTCAGGCAAGTATGTGTGTCATGATTAATTGTAGTGGAAGACACCAGTGTGAAGGCTGCCACAGCTGTAAGAAGAGGGTAAACTAGGAGCATTTTTATACTACCCAGTTCATCTCTCTAATAGACACTGCCAGACTAGTACCAGATGAAATGGCATGTCCAGTGCAATGCTATTTGGAGAGATCTGAGGTCAGAAAATAGTGCAGGTTCATCAACGTACTCCATACCAGTTAGTCCTTCATCTCAGCAGAGCCAATTAGCTTTGTGTTGCTATAAAATATGTCTGTACTAATTCTGTTTCTGGCACAAACTTAGGAACTCTACATCATACTTCATTAAAAAAAGGAGCACAGTTGTGATTATATACATCTGGTTTAGTCTGAACTGACTGAATTTATTAGTAAGAAGCAGTGCTTAATTCACCTTTTGGGAAAGATTCTAAACAAAATCACAAAAACAGTTATTCTTGGTAGAAAAAATGAAGGTTACTAATTTTGAAAACTATAGATATTCATCCAATTCTTTCATTGAGATTATTCTTAATTAATATTATTCAGTGCTTCTACTTTTCACAAGGCACCACTTTGAATTGTTGTCTCCACAAGGTGTACATAGAATATTTTTCTTTAAACTGAGTAGGTACACTTTCAATGATGTGTTTTAGCAACTAATGGAAGATTTGAGTAAATAAACTGAGAATTTATTTAGCAGAGAAATGACAATTTGGCATTCCTGTCAAGTAAGTTCAGTTTCAACATTAGGAAATGTTTCATTTATTACTATGGACTAGACTCTTTCCTTCCTTTGTTTTTGGAATCTCATTCATAAAATATTGTTTTCTTGGTCAGTGATATTTTTCAACATTGAGAATAGCAGATAAATATGAAACATTTGCCAAAGAGATATTATAAATGCTATTGACATAATTTTTTTAATCTTTAGGTAACAAATACCCTGCGCATCCCCATACCCCTTTCATCAATGCTTAAATAATCAAATAATTAAATTTTATTTTTAGATATTTTTTTCACTTTGATGTCTGTCTTCCATTTTTGGTTTGCATAAAAGCACAACATTCAAAGAAGTAGTCATAAGCAGATCCACTTCAGTACAGAATAACATCATTATTGTAATGATGGTTCTTTTCCTATTCATGTTTCCTTTAAAATTTGTCATAATTTAATTTTTCAAGGTAAGAAAATAATGGAGTTATCCTCTTCTTAAGAGGAAAATCTGACTTGATATGGTTTTCGGGAGTCTACTGAATGTGCTGCAGTAGAATAAAGCTTGATGTCTGCCAATGCTTTTCAATTTTATGTGCTTTTTTTATATGTGGTTTTCACAAACTTCCTCCTTCCTTTGTCCACTTCTGTTTATTTTTCTGCATGTAAAAGGTGCTTTAACAAATACATATAGAAGTACTTCTCTGAGTATTATTTACATCAGTACTAGAGATGCATTGCCCATTTTCATTACCATTTGTCATTCTGACCTCTGCATATTGTACAGAATTACTGACTTGAATAGAATAGAGAAAAACATTTGCCATGATCATTTTTAGGCATGGTGAGTAAAAGCATTAGGAGAGAGCTGCATTTTCTGCTAACCTGGGAACCCAGGCTCCTGTTTTCTATTTCTTATAATGGCAATAGCATGGAAACTGTTTATGGTGTGAATATCCTTTTGTGCTCTGGTTCTGGGTTCTCCCCTGGGGTGCATTATAATGTAATAGGCAACTATAGATAATAGAAGGTGGGATTTTTGCCAAACAGATTACTAATGACCAGTTGTTTCTTTCCTGTCCCTTGAAGTTTATCTCATTTACTAGAGTCCCTTCCCTGAAAACTTATATCAGTGTAGAAATCATAGAGCCCATCAATGACAAAGTGAAAAAAAATAAAAAAATCTTACAACTTGCTTTTTATACTCACATGTGTTTTTCAGATTAGCTTTTTGGAGTTGTTTTCTCAGAGGCACCAGCATACTTATTCCTTAATAGGTATTTTTTTCCAGTACTGTGTCACATTGTTCTTGATTAAAATTGTACATAAAAGTGCCATTTGGCAACGAGTGTAAAGCAGCTGGATCTAAGAATAACAGTAGCACTTTGAATAGGAAGATTTATACCAATATACAGACATGTAGGTTCATGCTGAGCTGTGAGCTTGTTCTCAACTGTTGTGTTCTTAATCAGAAAGCTGGAAAGTGGTTTCAGATTCCTAGCCTGGTTTCTAAACTAGTATTTTAAAGTGAGCTTTGTGCTTTTTGCAAATATGTCTATTTTAGATTTTCCTTAAGGCTTTATAAGTTTCTAAAGCTATCAGAAAATACCCTACATACCCTCCACATCTCCATACCTCTTTCATCAACACTATGACAGGAGAGGACAGCACAAATAGACACGTTTAGCCACCACAAACCATTAATCAAATTATTTTATAAGAAAAAAGAAAATATCTTTAATTGTTAAGCCACCTGATTGCAGTTTCATTGCTGACATGCTGACAACTGCATCATTATTCTCTCTTTTGTCCAACTTCTATTAGAAAAAAATATATATTAGATATCTATATATTAAAAAAGATCCACATACATATTTCACTGCATAAAAATCCTCTTTCACTTAGAGACACGTTAACTGTATTTTTGTGTTTTGTTCAGTATGTGGATGGCTTTCTGAAAGGATTGTCATTCCCTCTAGGAAAACAGTTTTGTTGTATTTCACTGGTATCTTTAAGTTCAGGATTTTTGGCCTTGTCTTTTAGTATTTAGAGCAAAGCAAGTCTTTGCCACCTGTGTTAACAATTAGAGTTGATGATCTTGAAGGTCTCTTCCAACCAAAAGTATTATACCTACTTGCTTAGTAGTAGTATTAGCTGAAAACATCAGAAATGCTGTACTAGGAATTGCCTAACAAAGCAATACAACGTGAAAAGGCTTGATTCTTATTTTGAAGGATTCACACTGGTTTCTTGACATTCTATGGCAATATATTAGGAAGGGTTCATTAGAAACAAATGTTGTATTTGAGGAGTTTCCTTTGTGACAGCACAAGGAGAAAAGTATCATTAACCAGTTTTCTTGGAATGTTTTACTAGCAAAAATATTTTTACATTTTACCTTTATTTTATTACAGTTACTGCCCAAGAGAATTTGCATCTTTCTCATTTGTTTAGGCTGTGTTACTCCACTTTCAAGCATGTACTAGGTATGAAGTTTAACTACATAGTTCAGTAAGTCTGTGTAAACATCAACACTCAAGTGTTTTTAGATACCATTCTAATTTGCATTACAAATCATTAAACTTTTCCATATTACATGGAATAATTTGCAGAACATTTTGATGATTCTTTCTCAGTTTCATGGCCCTTTGAAATTATATTATACTGCTTTTTCCCCAGCTGTAAATCAACAATTCAGTGCTGCTACATCTGAATTTTGAGTGGATCCCATTGGACTGATGCGTTAAAAAAAACTTTGCACGTGTCCAATGTGATCAGAAATCAGTTCTTAGAGAAAGTTCAGCTTGATCTTACATTTTATTATGGATTTCAGTTCACAGCTTAGTTTTCTGAGCATATTTTTTTCTTTTCAGTCTGCAAGACATATACACATAAAAGATTGCTGTTTTTTTTCTCCAGTAACCAGTTTTAGATCTATGCTGTATCATTTTCCTGAGGATATCCTGTGCAGTTAAGGGTTCTATGCTCTTAAATATGCATTTACCAGTATTTTGAATGTGTGCAGAATTTTCCATAGCATTTCAGTCTTCATATTTGAGGAATTAGTAGGGCTTAAGTAGCACTAAGCTTTGTTTCAAGTCTTCCTACTTATAGTGAAACTTACTCATGCAAAAATATTTTAATTATGTTTATAAAATTCTTTCTCTTACAAATCTCATTAACCCACACTGAGCCTTCCGTTATAGTAAGTACATTAGAGTTAATATATATATATTTTTTTTTATGATGTAGGACTGGAGATGTATAGGTTGAAATTCTGGGATCGAGGAAATGCTGTTAGATTATATTTACCATTAGTCAAATTGCTAAAATTATAATGGTCTGTATCTGGGCGAGTAGATTAAAACCAGTATTGTTCCCTTCATAATGAGAATTCTTGGGAAAGAATATAGACAGACTCACAGTACCTTGCAGTTTGGTGGCCTTGTCAATTTTAGTATTTTGTTTAGTTTTGTTAATACTGCATCAATTTCTGGCCATTTCTGTGGGCTGATAAATTTTTTTCCATGCAGAAGTAAATCCAGTTATATGTGTTCTCTCCATCTCTTTTTTACACAAAGAAGGAAAAAGAAACTTTTAATTCCTTAGTTTTATTAACGTCTCAATTGTCAAATAGTGATAGGTGTAATTTTCTGATGTAAAGAAAATTTACCTTAAATATGTGAATTTCTCTTGAGTGATTATTTTCAAGTCTCTTGGTTTTAACTATTACAAAAAAATTATAACTTCAGTTTTTCCTACTGCTCATTCTCAGTAAATGACAAAATCTGTGGTTTAAAAAGATGGTCAGCACCCTTTAAACTGATATAGAATTAAATAAGATTTTCTGTCATAAGTAAAGTCTAATTTTTCTTTACCATGTTTGTAATAGGTAACTGAGTGTACACCATTATTGCTTTAATTGAAATGCAATTTGCAGAAGAAAGCCTTATTTGTGACAATGAAGTGTAATTTTCTTCATTGCTCTGCAAGTTTTTATGGGAAAATGTCCATAGCTGAGATTCATTGCTTTCATACTGGCATGCTGTAGTTGCAGTCAGGTGGGTTTGCAACTCAATGCATGGCCTCTGCAGGCAGTTGAATACCAGAAAGATGGAAGGCCTTTGTTTGGTACAGATGGTGTTAATTATGAGTAAAATCCCACAACAGCAGTGATGTGATTATTATAAGGCAAAAAGCAAAAGAAACAAGCCACAATGAAGGGAAAAAAAACCCAGGTAATTATTGCCCATGTGTTATGTGCACTTTGCTCCCTAGGAGAAAGGGATTAGGTATGATGTGTGTTTTCCAGGCTTGTTGGTAGACATCTTTCCTTTGATCACCAGTCATTATAAATGTTCTCTTTCTTGAATTTACTCAAAAAGCTGGATGTAATAAGGCATACCTTTAAAATTGGATGCATATTTTGTGTGCTATCTCTTTGCATTTGGTCTCTGACATGTTCAGAGAGCTCGAGTTTAATAAATTATATGCAAATAAAATTTGTCAAACGCTACCTGAACAACTCTTCCAATCTATTTAGGAGATTATAATAATGAATGAAGATAATTCCTCTGTATGTGTTTATCCCATTAGTGCAATAACACTGGATTACACTGATTTTCACAAGTTGTACAGAAAGGCAATATGCAAATATTCTGATTTCTCTAGACGAACCATGCAATGAAGTTTCTGTTAATCAATGCCAGTAGTTTGTGTTTACTCAATGATGAAAATCAATTGTTGCAAATGAATTAAATAAGAAGTACTGTGAATGAGTTTCAGATAAAATGGCAAACAAAAAAAGCTTCCTTCCATAATAATTGGCAAATCAAGCTCTGGCGAGGTTTCTAGGTACTGTTTTTATTCCTTGTTGTTACATAGAAATTCTTAGTAATCATAATACACAACCTTGAGGATGCAATAAATTGCAGTGGATAAATTTTCTGAAGTGTTAGGGTTAGATCTTGTAAAAGATCTCGGTAATTGTAATTTCCTCTTGTCCTGTCACTGAGTATGACTGAGAAGAGTTTGCCTCTGTTTTCTTTATACCTCAAGGAGGCTCCATCAGGTATTTATAGGTGTTGATGAGGTTCTTTGAGCCTTATCTTTTTCAGACAAAAGAGTCCCTCAGTACTCTCTCAGCCCTCTTCGTATGACAGGGCTCTAGTCACTTTACAAACTTTGTGGCCCTCCACTGGTCTCTCTCCCCTATGTTATGTCTCTGTGCTGGAGAAACATTTCCTAAAGCAGCCTGGAAAATGCTACTGACCTTCTTTACTCCAAGAGCACATTGGTGGCTTATAGTGAGCTTCTGGACCTCAGACTCTTTTCTGCAAAGCTCCTTTCCAGCTGCAGCCAGTTGCATGCTATGCTAAAGAATCACTGAAGTTCAAGACTGTATATTTTTTTTATTCCAGAAATAAGTCAGTAATTAGAAATAACTAAACTTTATACATGCAGTGATATTCAGTGACTTTATTTGTATTAAAATGTTGCCAGATAGGCTACTATGTAAATATCTGCCACTTAAATTAATGTGTTTATACTGAACATATCAGGCTTAAGAGTTTGATCATCAAGAAGCTAAATCCTCATTTTTTCGTGAGCCAATTTTCATGTGGTTTAAATTCTTGTAGACTAGTAAGTGGAAAAATGACGGTACTGTATTTCAGAAATCAGATCCTTCTTTTTGAGGGCTAGATGGAATTTACTAATGGCTTTTTGAAACATTTGGCCATTAGTTTTTCCTTCTCCGGTTTCTACTGAATTGACAGAAATTTGGTTTTGACATAGGCAAAAATCTGTATCATTAGCACATTTTTAGGAGAGGAAGACATGTTTATCTCAAACAGTTTATCTCTTTTAAAAAAAGAATGGAGAAAATTCTGGTCTGAATTAAGTGTTTTCTAATTTGAATAGCCTGTTAGCTATATTTGCATAACAAGGCTTTTTCAGAGGAGCAGGATTTTACACTAAAATCTGTCTTCATACTTTTTATGGAGAGGAAAGGAAAAATTTCAAAGCAATGCAATTTCTAGAGTAATGCCTGAAGAATATCTTAAGCCTTGTTAAGGCCTCAAAGCATGCTTGTTTCAGAAATATGTAGACAAACTGATGAAAGAGTCTGGAGAGAAACAAGAATGATTAAAAGTTTAGGAAACTTCTTTTAAAAGATAAAGGAATGTGGAGTGGTTATTGGAAAAGGGTTTGTTTAGCCTGGGGAAGGATATAACCCTCAACTTTGTGATGTAGGAAGGGCAGACATGGCAACATTTCGATATGTAGATGGAATGGTCCCCAAAGGTCATCTCCATGGTGTTTGGAGAAACTAAAAAATCTATGTAATTTACAACTTTGAAGATTTAGTTTGGAACTTAAAAAAAGTTTGATAGCTGTGACCGTGGTGAAATACTGGAAAAGATAAAAAATGGTGGAATTTCCTGCATCTCCAGTATCTCACTTGTACAAGTTATACTTGGTGATACTCTGGTTGGTAGGATGTTAGAATATCTGATTATTATGTCTTCTGAAATGTAAAACTGACTGTATGACCTGAGACACTCAAAGGAAATGAAGACCACTTGATTGCTCTGAAGATCTAAGTCTGCAGAGTGGCATGGGTGTCTATAGGATTTCAATCTTACAATCATATTTTTTACTGAAAAATGCTGTTGATAAAAAGTGAACATTTAACACCCTCATCTTTTGTAATACACTTTCTTACTTGTTATGATAAACTCAAAGACTGTCAAAAGACTGAAATGGATCCAAGCACAAGGAAGATGTGTGATCCTTTCTAGCCCAGGGCGACTGTATTTTTCTAACATATTTCTTTGCAGTTCATGATCACAAGTACTTAGCTAAGAGTTTAGTTTTTGATGTGGCTGATCAGTGAGAATTTTATTTTTAATCTGGAGGCTGTGTGTAGAGATACAGGAATGTTCCTGAGAATTTGATCTTAGGTGTTAGCATTTTGTATCTTGTCTGAAAATGAATAACAAGTTCATTTGTAGTACCACCAAATAGACAATTCTTTTTCCCTTTCCTGTATTGCACGTCAGTTCTGGCACCTCATGAAAGATGGCTCTCATGGCAAGTGCATTTACACTTGTGGTTCTGGAGCTGTTTGCCAGAAGTAAATTTAAACCCATATATTTGCACATCTGTGTTATAATCTAGATCTGAGTCAAATTCTTTTCTCTCTCCTGGCTAGTGGTTTGTGGGATACCTGAACTCCTTAAAGGGATGTGGGGGAAGGCAATGGCTCAACAAAGACTATAGCAGATTGTTGCTTCACATGGCAATTTTTCTCCAAGCAAGTGCCGAGTGGTAAAGGGTATTTGAATAACACTAACTGATATTCAGTGCTCCTCTGTGCCAAACTGCATCTTTCTTTTCCAATGAATTGTTTCTGCTTTTTTGTACTGAGAAGTTCAAAGGCATCAGCTTAAACATGAGGGTGATAAAGGTCTGTAAATTGACAGCTGTTTCTAGTTGATTCCTTTGAGTCGTCATTGCTTGCTACCTCTGTTTCGGGAAGGTTGTCCCCATCTGCTCTAAATTCCACTTGCTTTTGTAGGGCAGGATCTCAAAGTTTGATTTGTGCAAGAGTAAGAAAGGTCTTTCACCTGAAGGTTCAGAGCAGATGTCAGGCATAATCAGGCATGTTTAGAAAATCATACTTCTAAACTATGTTCTAAGTTCTGTAGTTTATCCTGTGCTGCCCTGCATGCATAAACCTTGTATTAGTTTTGATATCATACTCAGTTCATATCTCTGCATGAACTCGTAGGTCTCTGAGTCCAGTGAAACCACAGTGTTAAAAATGCCTCTCTTATCTCCAAACCTCAGAACCAGAGCCCTTTTTAAAATTCTATCCATGTCAACAGATAAAAATTGATTGCAATAGAACATCTCAGTTTCCCACTCCTGCGGTTTGCAAGTCTTTTAAATTTATTTTGAAAATTATATGTGATATTGGTGTTGCAGCACTACATGCTACGCAGCTTCTGAGGAACAAACTGTTACTTGGCTTGAGTTGCAATTTACTAATCACTGTTGTGTCTGATCCGTAATTTACTATCTATAGTGCATCAGTAAAACGATAAGCTTATTGACACCATTATGCTTACATACACATTCTTTGGATAATGGCTTGGACCTCACTTAAGAAATATGGCTAAAAAAATTTTAGGCTGGCATTTAATTGCAGCTTAGTTTCCAGGAACTTTGACTGCGAATAAGTTCTCAGCAAACCTGCCCTGTGTTTGTTTTCACCACCTATGCAATAATTTGAAGGTCAGTTTGTGTAATGAGAATGTATAGATCACATTTATGGCCTGCTCACTTTTGCTTCTCTGTTTTCATAAACTCATACCATGCTGCTTAATGTGTTTCCAGTATTGCTGTGGGAATCTATTCCTAAATTACAATTGGAATCTTTTTCAAAACCACATCAGTATATAATTTATATACAAGTTAGAACCTTTCTCTAGTTTTTGTCCTTTTCCTTTTTCCAAATAAATCTCTACATTTTTTTATTTTATCCCAAAGCACCTGAAAATGCATCTGCAAATACTTTGTCCCGTGCTTGCTTGCTTTCTTTGTAGATAGATGAGCACACTGAGTTGAAGCATTCGTCCTTAGCGCTGAACAGATTTGCAGATCTATATAATATAAAAGAGGAGATAACTCAGATGAGGTTTTAAAAATACCACATACCATATAGCTGTTATCAAAACATGGCTTGCATAGAAGATTGCTCTTCAGAGTGGAGCTGAATGTATAATCCGTGCCTTAGCCCTCTGCTTTTCAAGCTACAGATACAAATAAAGATGTGACCTCTTTTCCTTTTTCCTCGCTTTTCTCCTGACAGCTTGACAAATTGTAGCTTTTGGGACACCCCAGTAGTTGATGAGTCATTTCTGCTTAAAAATAGAATTCCTTGCAGCAAGGACACCCATTCCACTTTTGACGTATGTGTCATTTCTAACAGAGTCACAGGGCCAACTGTGCCATGTTAATTAAGCAACTAGGGGAAAAAAAGCTCTCTCTCTTCAGTGATTACCAGAGCTGGAATCCAACAATACTGAAAAAAGAAAAAGGAAATCCCATATACATGAACATGAATACCTTCATGCTTTCCCCCCTTCCTTGTACCCTGCAAACATGTTGGGCCTTTAATAGGTACCTGGCGCAATTTAATGCACATCATGACCATACTTTTTTTCCACCCCGGCCACCCCTTCTCCTCCCATTTCGTTTTGTTTTTTAAGACCCAACAGAACACCAGCTTCACAAAGGGAATTGCAAGGTCTGATTAGTGTGTACAGAAGAAAAATTGCAATGGAGCATTACAATAATGTTTTTCTTTTATTTGTGAGGCACAGAAAGAGTGCTGCTAGAGAAAAGTGATAAGCTATCAGCTATATTCAACATAAGATACCTTTAATGGAATACCATATACAAGTCTCAATATGAGAAAGTATTAAATACAAATGTGATTAATATTAAAATGGCAATTTGTGGCATTTTAGTAGATCTTACTTTAATACTCAAAGTTTTTATTACTCTTATCAAATCTAGTTCAATTACAGAGAGTGGGGCAGATTGTTCTTTAGCAAGATGTTTAGCTTGTGGCATATTTATTCATCTGGTGCTAACAGCAATTATTTGGCCTCAAAAATGAGGGCCAGCCACTTAGGCGGAACAACTGTGGTGCGTAAAAACCGAGTCAATGCAATGCTTTTTCTGGAGATTTTTAGACTTGTATTTCTCACAGACTGTACCTTGTTAATTATGAGAAATAGTGAATTTTATGCAAGCTGGTTTCTTTACAACATCCTTAAAAAATAAATTCTTATAAATCAGATAATTGCTGGAGACTGTGATACCTGTAAGATTCATTGACAATGCAAGTCTGATGCTAATAGCCCTAAAAGTTAGTGCATCAGCCATATGTGTTGTTCTTGTTACCATTTAGAATCTAATGTTTTCTCAGAAAATAAAAAATTTCTATTTACATATAATGATTTCAATTTCTATTAATTATGCTCCATCTCTACTGGAAAAGGTTGTTTTTCAACAAGAGTGGCTCAGTTTCTGTCTATTCCTATGAGAAAATGGAATTATAAGAATAAAATTATATTGAGTATGTGGAGTGTATTTTGATATTATTTATATTTATACTATTAAACAGTATTAATTCTGAGTAAAAGGCCACTTAATGCATTGAACTCAGATAACTGATAGCTAGTTCTCCTATTCACAGTTGTATTAGTCACAACACTAATAGGTGACTTAAATTTTTTTAAAAAAGAGGCAGTACTGAAGTCAGCAGTTGGTATACTATTATTTACAGAATATCCATTCTTCACTGCACATAATCCTTCTGAATAATATTAATATTTAAATTTTTCAAAGCTCTTTGCTAACTTAATTATAAGCTCATTTCTTTCTCACCTTGAATTTGAAATTTGGTTTTAGTGACTTTCATCATGTTGATATCATGAAATTTAAGTGAGAAACAGGATTCATGAACTTTTATTCAGAGTAAATGAATAAAAAAATTACTATTCAGAGTATCAGTCAGAGTATCAGTCACTTAATAAAGTCCTTTAACACTTACAGTAGTACACTTTTACCGTGCAACTGAAGTGTTGCAAATGTTTCGTGTAAAATTAAGGGAGTAGAATAAAAGCAAAGACAGTGAAAGTAATTTCTAGATTGTCTTGTCTTGCCTTAATTAAAATTAAATTGCAACAGGGTACTGGGAAAGTCCTTTGAACTGTGAATGCTAAATGAGGGAAACATCAGTTGAAATGGATTCTATTGATTTGGGAAATTTTATAAAGAAGAAATAAGGCTAAAAATTAAATTCCTCCTGAAGCACTGTTGGTGATTGCTTGTCTTATATAAAAATATGACAAATTTAACTTTTTCATTTAATTCTTAAATGCATGGGAAGAAATTGTGATAAGTTAAGGATTTCTTAATTTATTTATTTTTTTAATAACTGTTGTTGTAGACTAGGAAAAAGGCTAAATGAGTTTGTGAAATACCACTGGTTCTGGAATTTAAACTAAAGGGCCTATGGTGTTCATTTTGTCACATTTCTTAATATAGCAGTTTATACACTGTTTTGCTTTAAACAAATATCTTCTGATCAGAAAGATATTTAGACTTCCCTTTAGAGATGTAATGTGATACAAAGTCTTCCATTTACCTGGAGAACTAGTTGCAGTGCTTAACTGACCTTGCTGTTAAAAAATTATGTTAGCTTTCAATCTAAATATTTAGCTTTATCTTCCATTTATCTCTTTTTTTTTCTGTTAGTGACCTTTCTACTAATACTTTATAGAGGTGTCTCGAACTTGAGCAAATAATATTTAATCTTCTTTTTTTTTTTTAATTAACTGAACGTAATAAGCTCAGTTTCATTTTCTTAAAATAGTATGAGGTTTTAGACTGAATCGTTGTGCAGGTTTGGTTTTTTTGTTTGTTTGTTTGTTTTTTAATTCTTTGGCATTTCCATTTTATCTCTAACATTTCAGTTCAAGTATTTTGCAGTCCAAATTGGGTACTACTGGATGTTACAGTTTCAGTGATTTTTGAGTGATTTATTTCAATGAATACTCGCATTTTCTTATTCTCCTCTGGTTATTTATGAAAAGCGTGATAACTATTTATGCAAGGCCAAATTAATGTAGTGCTCTCCATTTTTACTGCCACCCATTTAGCCAATGCAAAAATAATATCATGCTCTTAGTCATGAAGAAAACGTTTCCTTTAGTTCACTTTAGAGAAGCTATCACAGAATCACAGAACGTGCTGAGTTGGAAGGGACCCAGAGGGATCACTGAATCCAACCCTTAGCCCTGCACAGGACACCCCGAGAGTAACATGTATGATCTGAAGACCAGGATTTAATTTCTTTCCAACCAATGAAACCTGTCTTCAGTGACAGCTGCATGCATGCTCAC
Source organism: Empidonax traillii (assembly GCF_003031625.1). Lineage (NCBI taxonomy): Eukaryota > Metazoa > Chordata > Aves > Passeriformes > Tyrannidae > Empidonax > Empidonax traillii. Next base: position 14,644 of record NW_020955260.1, on the reverse strand, counting down.
ATATTATATGTGTGGGTTAGCACATATTACATAATACTATATTTTTGTGTGTCTGTATGGAAATAACATTTCTGAAAATGGGTTCTTAAAATTTGATTTGATCTGAATAGTCTGTGGGCATAGATCAGCACAGTACTTTGCTGTAGTGGCTTATATCTCTTTTTTCTCCCAGTTTGTCTTACAACTTCTGTGATATGCAGAATATTGAGAAAAATTCTTTGATGAATATTATAAGAAATGTGTGTTTCTATTTCTTCTGGACACTTTCACTGCAATAGCATTAGTTTGTTAGTTCTTGTAAAAGCCTGTAAATAGAAGTGAGCAGAATAGTAGTACACACTATGGTCAAATAGATAGTGTACACTTTGTTTTTTAGTTAAATCCAAATTTTGGGGTTGAAGTCCATTACAGAAATGCATATGAAATCAATTTCTCTGAATAATTTTTCCATTCTGTTTTGAGGAATATTTATTCTATCTGCAATTGGTGTGTTTCAGTGCTACCTAAAAACTGTATCTCTACTTTAAAAAAAACACCCTTCAACTTTGTTTCAAAGCCCGCTAATCCTACATATCTTTGTTTAAAATATTAGGATGACAGAAAACAGAAACAAGTACCTCCCTTCCTCTTAAGGCATTCAGTAGTTTAAGTGGAATATAGACTCATTTCCATTTATGTCCTGGAAAATATATCCTGTCACTGTTCACATCCCTGTGTCTTAGCAACAGTGTTTGCTGGGGATGGGTAGGTGGGGGTGGGGGTAAGAAAACCACCAAAAAACCCCAGCTCACACCCCACACATATTGCAAACAATATGGTTTCTATTCACTGGTCTACATCCCATATTATATTCAGTGATGACTTGAATGGAAGGAAAAAACCTATTTTCTGTGTCTTAGTTTCTGTAATGCTGTGAGATTACAGTGAGCTGTATTCGTTCCTATAGTTTGGTGTTGCTGAATGAAAGACACAACATGGAAAAAGGTATGCAGCAATTAGGAAATGAATTCATATCAATACAGAAATAACTTGGTTTTGTTTTTTTTTTTTTTTAATGTTTAGAATAAAACTGGGAACAAAGGAGAAAAAAAAAAATTCTGGAACATCTTGGTGTGAGTCAGTAATGCCAAAGTTCCCTTCCTCTGATTACTCAGGCATTAGTAAGGTGGGGACTTCCCAAGGAACTATATTGTCACACGAGATTTTATTATTTTTTAATCATCATCTACTCTCTGCCTCACATGATACTTTAGAATTAATCACATAAGTGTGTGACCTTGATTATTGGAAGCTTCTTGGTTTTTGCAAAATCAGTAATGGCTACTTTTTTTCCTTCCTGCCACGTAACAAGAGACTTGAATTTTCCAGGGTTCAGCGAAGTCAGGCATATGTGACCTGCAAAATTAAGTAAAATTAAAATCCAAGTAAGTAACCTACAACAGATTGTTTTTCTATACGGATATAATTTACATGATGTACATTGATGAGAAGAGTGAATAAATCTCATCAAAGTCTTATCCATCCCAAATAGGGCTATCATTTATGTATTTTCTTATAGCTTTTATATCTTGTTTACAGACTTATATAGTATCAATGACAAATAGCAGAGAAGTGTTCATGTCAGTATCAGCATCTTGCATTCATGATGAATGCTTTATCAGAAATTAAGAAACTAACCATATCTGCTGAAGGGCAGACTACCACACTGAATTCTTCATGGCTGATTTTGCAGAGATGTGAAACTTCATCTCTGTGTGGTTTAAAACCTAAAAAAACTGTTCATCTGTAAAGAATACATAATTTTTAATATTATTCCATTATGTTATATAAAGCAATCTGCATTGTGCTTTATATTATATTCTTATTGAGTTGTTTTTCCTTTCTGTGATTAAGTCTAAATGTGGTGTATAGTCTCTCATATATAGACACTAGATTATTCAACTTGAAAAGAATGAGAAAAAAATAACAAATTTATAATGTTTAGTTAAGGCAAAATACTTTGTTCAGCAAAATGTTACATTTGAACTGAGATATGGAGTTGACCAAAATCAGTTTGACTCTTTACATCCTTATGGGTGGTAGTTGCAGATTCATGGTGCCAAGAGAGTGTGTATCAGCTTGGAATCACTCCAGACTGAGGACACATCTGTATTTTCTGGGAGGTTTTCCTGTGAGAAGTCATATTTTGGTTTCAGAAACTGCCCCATTGTCACTGTTGGAGAGGCATACACTGATTTGTTACTAGCTTAGCTGGCTCCTGCTCATTGCAGTGTGTTTTTGTGACTGCAAAAGCTCAAGATCCAGGTCTCCTGCCATATCAGGCATCACAGGAGCTTTGCTTGATCACAAACTGGTTTCTGTGTAACTCAAGACAATGCTTTTCTTTGTCAAAACTAGTGATTTTGGGGCAGAGTGGTGGCATATTCCATGGGTTAGGAACAGGTGAATTCCTGTAAATTATCTGAATAATTATTCTTTTCCCCCTGTCCTTTGGTTTTAGTAGACCCAGTAATACTGAATTTCAAAATCCTAGCTGAAGGAAGCATATTTCAGGTGGCTGAAGATGAGCTCTGAGTTGCAGTAATATGAATCCCTCTGTGTATTTTAGACTGGTCCAAGCTGCAGTGTTAGACAATGTGTGGCCAGTGTGCCAACCCCTGTTGTTGATCGCAGCAGAATTTGGTTACCCTATTTTGTAAGAAAATATGCATTTTTAGATACAGGATTCAGAAAGTTCATAGCAAGTTAATTTCTTTAATTGTCTTGGTGTGATGCTTTCTTGTTTGTCCTTTTTCTCTCCAGAAATTCCTGTTTGAACTAGCAGTGAGGCAGCATCAAGGTAGCCCATGATGGTACTAAGATGAGTTGTCTCGTAATGTGGTCTGTGATGGTGATTATGATCACATGAAAGTTGGTGTTTGTGAGAGTTGGATTACTGGATTGTTGATCTAACTAAACTCCAGACTCCCTAAGTGATAAAACTCAGATTTAGGGGTTTTAAACTTTATAATATTCATAATACCCAAAGCTTTTTTAATGAACTGTCTTCTGTTGTCACTGACTTATACACTGGTATATGCAAAAGAGGGAAGATGCCATTTACTGAATGGCAACTAGGGTAGTTGACAAAAGCTGAATTCTTTAGGCCAGTTCAGTTTACTAACTGGGTCCTAGAATAACAGCAATAAGAACCCTCATTCAACTAGCTACTCAACAGCATTTAGTTATATCCTTATTCTGTGAAATACTTTTTCACTCATTTTAATTCTAAACTGTGGCAAATTATAACTACACAAAGCAAAATATTTTGAAGACATCTGAATTCTTATTTTGCTCCATTTCTTTCTGAAGTAATGTAAGTGTAAGCAGATTTGTAGACACTGTCATAAATTTGAGGGCAAGTTGTGTATTTAATTTAAAAACTGAATGCAAACAGTCTGGCACTCTTCTAATTTCTTTATCTAGCTTCAGGTAGATTCCACTTTATAAAGGGTATCCTATCAGGTACAGTTTCTTTTTATGGAGATTGCTGCTTTTTTGTTTATTCTCAGTGCAGTTTATATTCATGTCCCTCATGATCTTGATTTTTTAAAAAATAAATTAATTGGCAGATTATGATACAGATTTAGAAGGCTTAGAGATAACATGGTGTAGAAAAAGATGAACATCATGGGTTTATTATGAGATTTAGTATGAGATTGTAGCATTCCCATAAAATTATTGAAAGAGTTAATGTTGCTGAGGCATTATTTGTTATCACTAAATAAAGAGCATAAGAAGCATTTGTGTTGTTGGGATGATTCGTATTGTTGAGCATACCTTACAGAGAAGATATAGACTAATTTTTAAAAACATTTCTTTTTTGCCCCAGTGGAAGTTATTTGCTCCTAAAGCAAATTAGGCATAATTGCTTTTCAACAACAGAACTTAATTGACTAAAACCAATGAAAATGAGCATGCCAGGAGATGTCAAGAAAGACAGGGAGTGATGCTTCCTACCATACAATATTCATGTTTAATTTCTTGGTGTATTACTGCATGAACTTCCTCCTCTTTTGGCAAAGGAAAAAGTTACTTTGCCAAGTCTAAAATGCCTGATGAGATTTCAGGGCTTGCAGATGATTCAGAAAAAAAAAGAAACAAACCCCCCCCCAAAAAAAAAAAAAAAAAAAAAAAAAAAACACAAAAAAACCTCCAAAAACACAACAAAAACCCCACAACCAAAAAAACCCAAAACACCAATCTGTAGCAAAAATAATTTTGGAATGTTGAAGATGGGAGAGAGAGAGAAGAGTAGTCTTAAAGTTGTGGATTATATATAGTTGATTGGGCTTGGCTTGGGTTTAGGTTTGTGTCACTGCTTATTAGGTTTATTGTGCTTCTGTGGGAGTAAATCTGTTAGAATAGTTTATAAACCCTATCATTTTATAGACTTTTTTGAGGGTATTATTATCTTTACACTAAATTTGTTTATGCCCTCTTAATAGCAATAAGAGTGTGCCTATGGGAAAGAGAGTAGGTATGCCTGGAAGAGAATGAAAACTAATAAAAGCTTGTAATGAGTCAGGATGTAGACTGAGGTGGAGGCCTGGTCTCTTTCTGTAAGCATATGATTTCTTGATCAGACATTAGCAGACAAAATATCTGATGTAACTATTATGCTGGAGAGAATTTAAAGTTTTAAACTTAAATTTTAATATGTATGTCTTGTGGTCTGGTTGCATGTACAGATATTGTTTGACAAGTAGGTAAATAACTACATTTAGTGTTTCACTGGAAAAATTAAATCAACATCATTCATTGTCAATGGATGACTCCTAATTTCTTACTGAAAAAGACCACAGTTTTAGTGTGCTTCATTTTCTTAACTGAATACATAGAAATATGTATACAAATAAAGCTTATATGTAAGATAAAATGAGCTACTTTAAGTTCTAAAAATATGGAATGCTAGATGCA
>NW_020955260.1:8683-9668 GCF_003031625.1 Empidonax traillii | reverse complement strand
AGATGTCAAGAAAGACAGGGAGTGATTCTTCCTACCATACAATATTCATGTTTAATTTCTTGGTGTATTGCTGCATGAACTTCCTCCTCTTTTGGCAAAGGAAAAAGTTACTTTGCCAAGTCTAAAATGCCTGATGAGATTTCAGGGCTTGCAGATGATTCAGAAAAAAAAAGAAACAAACCCCCCCCCCCCCAAAAAAAAAAAAAAAAAAAAAAAAAAAACCTCCAAAAACACAACAAAAACCCCACAACCAAAAAAACCCAAAACACCAATCTGTAGCAGAAATAATTTTGGAATGTTGAAGATGGGAGAGAGAGAGAAGAGTAGTCTTAAAGTTGTGGATTATATATAGTTGATTGGGCTTGGCTTGGGTTTAGGTTTGTGTCACTGCTTATTAGGTTTATTGTGCTTCTGTGGGAGTAAATCTGTTAGAATAGTTTATAAACCCTACCATTTTATAGACTTTTTTGAGGGTATTATTATCTTTACACTAAATTTGTTTATGCCCTCTTAATAGCAATAAGAGTGTGCCTATGGGAAAGAGAGTAGGTATGCCTGGAAGAGAATGAAAACTAATAAAAGCTTGTAATGAGTCAGGATGTAGACTGAAGTGGAGGCCTGGTCTCTTTCTGTAAGCATATGATTTCTTGATCAGAAATTAGCAGACAAAATATCTGATGTAACTATTATGCTGGAGAGAATTTAAAGTTTTAAAATTAAATTTTAATATGTATGTCTTGTGGTCTGGTTGCATGTACAGATATTGTTTGACAAGTAGGTAAATAACTACATTTACTGTTTCACTGGAAAAATTAAATCAACATCATTCATTGTCAATGGATGACTCCTAATTTCTTACTGAAAAAGACCACAGTTTTAGTGTGCTTCATTTTCTTAACTGAATACATAGAAATATGTATACAAATAAAGCTTATATGTAAGATAAAATGAGCTACTTTAAGTTCTAAAAATATGGAATGCTAGA
>NW_020955260.1:0-8447 GCF_003031625.1 Empidonax traillii | reverse complement strand
GAAAAATTAAATCAACATCATTCATTGTCAATGGATGACTCCTAATTTCTTACTGAAAAAGACCACAGTTTTAGTGTGCTTCATTTTCTTAACTGAATACATAGAAATATGTATACAAATAAAGCTTATATGTAAGATAAAATGAGCTACTTTAAGTTCTAAAAATATGGAATGCTAGATGCAAATACCTGATATGTATTTTCTTACTTTAAAATTTTTCAGCCTTTGATGAGCATGTTACATTTGTTTTATTTTTAAGCAGTAGTTTTATTTTAAAGTAATATTTACAGTTGACTGTCAAACCAAGTATATGGGATTTATGCTTCTAAGGATTGTGTTTCATTTTATTTAGCACACACAATATCATGAATCTAATGTTTGTTTTGCTGTCACTGTTAGCATTCAGATCTGTTTTCACTGAGACTTCTATGTAGTGTTTAGAAGGACTGTAAACAATTTTGCAAAAGCAGTAAGTAAAACATAGTAGGTAAATCAGAGTTCACAATGCTTCATTATTCATAATCTATGTCAGATCAGATACAGTTCTCCTTTTGACCCCTTAAAAACATAATAGAAAATATGGAAACAGTGTTGTTTGGTTTTTGTTGTTTGTTTGTTTTTTTCCTGTAGATATTAAATTTGTTGTCTGTTTTTTTTTCAGTTTCTTGATATTAGTCTGACTAGCTCTTTGAACAATGTACTATTAATTTTTCCCACTTACCATTTAAAATTAGAGAATACAGGAATACTTGTGTAAAATGAATGACCCCCAGTGGTCATGTTGTGGATTACCTGCTGTCTTTTACCACTTTTCCTACAGTAATAGAAATGGAATTGTTTTAGATGGGACACTTTTGATAAATGATTTTTATACTCAAAACTTACTTCCCATGTGAAACTGCAACAAGTCTGTCCTGATATGTGTTTTAACAGCTGAGGAGACTGCTACTTTCAGAAGATAATGAGAAAACAACTATAGCTGGAAATTGTTCAGATAAGATCCAGGTGTACAAAACCAAGATCTGCACTCAGTTATGTTTAGGCTTTTCAAAATGTATTTGTTTATTTATGCTTTAAGAGGCATTTACTAAAGGTCCTTGTAAAGCAAAATGAAATGTCGTCAGGAGGGCCTTGTAGTAAGAGGCAAATAATTTTGATATCTGCTTATCATAATTAAAGGCTAATGTTTTGAATTACAAAACATTATTCCCTTAATTATATTTATTAATCACAGACATAGAACCATAAATTTTATCTGCCAATACTCGTTCCAGTAATGTAAAAGGGATTTTTTGTGATTCTGATTTTATTCAGATCAATAGGATTTGATGATTATCAAGCCTCTAAGTACCTTAGAGGCTCTGATGCTATATACTGCACGAACAGATCTTTGCTTAGTAGTAAATTTTTTCCCCTACAGCAAGTATATTTAATAGGCCTTTAATATCTATATATGTTATTCTACCTAAGGTATCATTGTTTGAAGAAAAAGTATACATTAATGATTCTAATAATATATTTATGATACTATTATTTTTTTCCATTGGTGATTTATATTAAACTAAGCTTTTTAGCATGTAATACATAGAAATATTCTCTTTTCTCTAGATTTGAGTGTAAACGTACACATATATATATATATATTTAAAATCTTACTCATTATGTAGCTAAGCACAGAACACAAGTAAAGCAAAGAAGCTTCACAGCTACTCAGCTCTAAATCAGATTCAATTCAGACTTCAATCAAAAAGGGGATTAATGATGAAACTTTAGGTTGATAACTTACCCTCCTTTTCCAGTTATTAATGAGCCCTTTTTGTACTGAATTTCAATTCACATCAGTGCTGAATGTAGCAATAAGAAAGAATTGCAGGTGAGAAATGCAATTTTAAGCAGCGGATCAGATTCTTTAGCAAACTCAGGCTGTGTTTCTGATAAAAATGGAAGTGTCATTCATTGCTGCATTTTGCACACTGTTCTTAGGCTGCCTACTCCCACTCATGCCAGCTGCCAGATCTTTTCCAACCACCATTTGGCATCTGATGTCAGTTTTTACATCAAATGCTAATGGAATGAAATTATACTCTATCTGGACCTTAATCTTAGTCAGGAGACTGATATCTGTTAACACAAAGGGAGGCCTCCTGAACTGATGGAGTCTGAAACAAATCTCATACAACATGAGGAGGGAATCATGATGTAATCATTTCATGATGTAACTCATAAGGGATTCTCTAACATAAATTCAGAATAAGTTCAAAGGAAGTAATGTAGAAGTACATTATAGACAGAAATAAATTCTTTAAATCCATGAGTCTGAAAAGGCATTGTAAGGAGAGGCAAAGGTTAAATGGAAAGATCAGCAGAAACATGGCAGATGCAACACATTCCACTTGAGAAACACAAAGCTATCAGAGGCCCACATAAACAGGGGGAGGAAAAGAGCAAATTCAGGCCAATGTATTCAGACAAATACACAGATCCACAGTTTGACTACAAAGAGAAGGTGTTTTAAAAGGGGATGCATATATATAATATTAATCACAGAGTTTAAGAAGAGTAAATATGTATTGCCAGTACTGTTAGAAGGGAAACCTTTATCCTCTTTGTGCTCCCCCAGAAAAGAATAGCAACCTCTACTCGCCAGTTCTTTGTCTACAACTTGAAACTTGTTCTTTTGATTGGTTAGGAAATCAATGGCAGCTTGGCATGCTGATATCTAAAGTGAGTTCCTTAAATGCTTGTATTTATGCTTTTTCATGAAGAATATTTTCTGTCATAAAATTTTAGTATTTTTTGCAGCAATTCTCAAGAGAGTCCTTTGACTTCAGTTCTTAGAGACACTGTTGATGTTATAGTCAAACTGTACCTGTTCCACACATTAAAGCAGTAGAGTGCTTGGCTCAATCTAACAGCCTATTAGTTTTCATAAACTCTATGAGCAGAATAAAGAGCTTTTCAGGAAGCTACAGCTATGGTTTACCTTAGTAGGAATTCAGAAACCTTTTTAAAAGTAATTTGCTAAAGTTATAGTGATTAAGCATGTAAAGCAGCATGGTTCTTCCTGGTGAACTGACCATTGTATAAAGCAAAAATCTGTGCTGTTTATTTTACTAACTCAAGGGACTTTAAACAGAGCTGAAATTAATAACTTTTTGATGTAAACAATTTTTCATTATTCCCTTCAGTATTATGTCATCTTTACTAAACTGAATGTACAGTATAGCAAAATTGCACTAAACTTCTGTGTGTTCGTAGTATCATCAAAAGACAAAAAAATCTTGGCAGACCTACAGATTTTATGTAAGCTTGTTAAGAGAGCTGTGGTAATCTTCTTTAACTACCCAGAGTTGTTACCATATCCCTGGGGGCTTCTTAGTACACCACAGTATGCTGCTACTATAGAAATGTTGAGTACATACTTACAAAAGTGCAATAATAATTTGTCATCTTCATAGATCTCAATACATACACTTGATGGATGTGGAGTATCCAGATCCAGAATTGTGACTATGGCTCATCTTTAGCTATTGGAGTACTCTAGCCAAAATGATGGAACCTGCTATCAGGCAGGATAGGGTTGGTGGCAACCCACAGGAAAGAGATTGTGTTAGGAAGATAAGGTATCAAGAGAACTGGGGAAAGTCTGATCTGCAGGCTTTATAAGCTTTATAAGCTAGGAGTGTTCAGACCCTAAGGATCTGTAGATATTCTAGAGGAGCATTTTGTTCCATGTTTAAAAGAGACTTCCCCATCCACACCCCCCCCGCCCCCCCGCCGCGGGTGATACATACTATGATGCAAAACCTTCTAAAATGCAGGTTAATGGGAAATGTAAGCTATATAGGTATAATACAGACTAGGCTTTCTAAGACTTATTGTTACAAACTGTTTTGCTGAATTATTTATTTAATTGATTCCTTTGTTTTTTAGAAGTTCTTTGCGGAAAATTTGGCAGAAGTACTTGATAGATAGCTTCCTTGGCTGGTAGTTTTCATAAGTATAAAAAAAGAATTAACTGACAGCTTGTGAAGAGAATGGAGAGTTATTAAAAAAGTTGATGTAGTTCTGATTGGTCTTACATGAGACTGATAATACTTAACCTTCTATTTCCTTTGAGGCTTTATGTCAAAAAACAATTGAAGTTCATGGTAGTTTTTTTCCACTAAGCTGTCAGACTGTTACAAGAATTTTCAGGCCTTTACCAGCTCAAAGTATTAAGTTGTGCTCACATTTTAATAAATGTAACATGTTTCTTACCTAAAGAAGATCCCCTTTTAAACTCTTATTTCTTTTTCATGTGGTAGACCTTATCACGTTCAAAAACAAAAGTAAATACTGCATAAATTTTTCTTTCTTCATTAATACTGTGAAGAATTTACTATTAGCATGCAACTGAGATGGGAAAAAAAAAGCTAACAGAAATGCACTATTTGTCTTTAGGATTTTTCACTTTTCAGTTATATCCTGTTATTTTGGGCTATATCTTTTGTAACAGAAAAAATTAAAGAAAATGGGTAAAAAGAGTGGAGGAATCAGATAAAATCCTTGTCCTTGTGCCTTAATCAGAGTACATGATAAGAGAAGCAGACTATAGTGGCCAAGGTTGGATGTCAAGTGGCCCAAAATGCCCAACACTCCCAGTGTTTTCCAGTTAAGAGCTTCCATTTCCACACTGTGTTTCCCAGATTGCTTCCCTAATCTTATGCTCCAACATTTCTTTTGGTTTTCCCAACATTTTCTGCTGTTCCCAACCACTTCCCACCTGAAGGAAAGTGATCCATTTCTCCCAGCTGAGTTTAATTTGAAGCTGTCTGGAGCTTTGTGAAGAAATCTTTGAAGCAGTCCAAATACATTTAATAGAATGTATACATACATTCATGAGTAATCAAATTAGTTCTGTAAAGCTTTTTAAATATTGGAGAATATTTACCTTTTCAGAATAACAAAACTTGGTTAGAGAGACAAAAGCTTTGATGTGGTCACTTGCAAGAAGAATAGACACCTTAAGTGGATTCTGGCCCATGTGTGAGATTCCCGCTTTAAAGCAATTCAGTAAAAACATGCAATCACTTTGGCAGATGCAGTTTAAGTGGTGTCACAAGTAGCAAGAATAAAACCTAAGTTCTTCAGAGCTGTAAGAGCTTAAATTTCATGGTAATACTTTTTGTCTCTGCCTTTCTAATACAAACAGTGTAACAGTGGAGTTGGGAATCAAATCTGCTACACTTACGTGCTTTTTATAAGAATTTCTATAGCAGCTGTCAGCATAGGAAATCAAATATACATATATTTAATGAACAGATTCCTACTGAGAACAGGGTACTGCAGATCTGCTTGCTGGCTGAAGTAATTATGCAAGTTCTTTTTATTTTTTAGTGTTATTTTTCAGGCTGTATATTTTTAAGTGTTCTACTTTTAAACCTCTTTCTTGTCCTTTCCAACATGGTAGCTGTCTAATTCTGAGCTAAATGTCCCCTTTTTCCAAAGTATTTGATAGCATTAATTTTACAAATGCATGATGTAAGAATTCATATACATAATTGGCAGGTAACTGACATTTTTTATAGGACTTTTTTCTAAATGTTTCAATTTTCTCCATGTAGTCCTTGAAAGAGAGGCTGCATTTTATCTATTTATCTGTTCAATTATTGTGTGGTTATTTTAATCTGTGAAAATGCTTGGGTCTGTGTACCACTTCTGAAAAGTGCCAGAATGAATATAGCAGAAGTGCATTATACATTCCAGCTCATATAGACAGACCCACCTGTTAATATGCATACTTAATGGACTCTCTCTAGCCTAAGATAGCAGCATCATAATGATCTAGCCAGCCCTTTGTTTTATTTCAAGTGCTGCTGAAGGGACTGCTGAACTCTCTGGGTCTATTTTCCTTAGAAACACTAGTATTCTTGACTAGCATAAAAGATGTCACGAAATGTTGTGATCCAAATGTTGACTATATTTGGTCAAATACTGGTCTCTATGTTCAGTGGAGGACATATTCTTTCATTATTTTTTCATTCACTGCAACACTATTTTCTTTATTTTATTTGATAGTGACAATTTATAATAATTCTTTTCAGAAAAGAAAATGTTTTATCCTTTGAACTGACTTACAGGTTAATTAAGCCATAGAATTCTACATATTCATCCAATACATAAAAAAACAATCTGAGTGTTCTCACCATTTTTGTTCTTGCTCTGCTGCTTTAAGCAACATGGATGGAAACATGACTACCTTAAACTGCACATTAATAAATCATTGTTTAACATGGCAGTTGTTTCCTTAAGTCCTTTTCTATGTAAAGTTTATATAGTTTACAAAGTATGCTGAACTGGAAGGTACCCATAAGGATCATCGAGTCCAACCCTTAGCCCTGCACAGGACCATCCCCAAGAGTCACACCATGTGCCTGAGAGTATCATGCAAATGCTTCTTGAACTCTGTCAGGTTTGGTGCTGTGACCGCTTCCCTGGGGAGCCTGTTCCAGTGCCCAACCACCCTCTGGGTGAAGAACCTTTTCCTAATATCTAGCATAAACCACCCCTGACACAACTTCAGGCTATTCTCTCGGGTCCTGTCACTGGTCATGAGAGTGAAGAGATCAGTGTCTGCCCTTCCTCTTCCCCTCTCAAGGAAGTTGTAATTGCAGTGAGGTCTCCCCTCAGTCTCCTCTTCTTCAGAGTGTGAACAGACCAATTGACCTCAGCTGCTCCTCATAAGGCTTCCCCTCAAGGCCCTTCACCGTCTTTGTTGCCCTCCTTTGGATGCTCTCTAACAGCTTAATAGTTTAAAATAGGGTCAACCTCTTTTTTTTCAATAATTCATAATGATATTGGGCAGTCAAGACTGAAAACTCATTACTTAGGTAAGTACTTATGAAAAAACTACCATTTTAAAGTAAGCACCATTCTTCAGTTTCTCAGAACTGTTTGTTTGTCTTTTATAAATTATATCAGAAAATTGGCAAGTAATTAATTGTGTAGCACACTGTAGACTGGAGTTTATTTGTGAATTGTTCCTTTTGGCTGATGTAGCCTCTAAAAATTTTATCTTTTTATTATTTTGGAGAGTAGAATCATTCTGGGGGAAAAGTGAATAATTTTGCTCTAGTAGTAACATTATTCTTTTATATGAATAGAATGTCTTCAGAGAAATGCAATTTTCTGAAAAGAAAAAATAGCTGACCATATGTGATCTGAATGCAGCTGACCAAATAGTTGTGTACGTTTCAAAACAATACTAAGACCTCTTATAATTTTGGATGGGTTCAATGTATTAGCTTCCTGACTTGAGTGTTTCAGACTGTGATCACTGATGTTAATATTTTGTTGAACTCATGTTGTTACCCTGTATGCAGATTTAATACCAAGTATATACAGAAAATTATAAAACAGATTGGAAGATATTATTTCCATTCATAACAGGATTAGGTGAACATATTTGTTTAAATGAAACAGAATTTCCAAGCATTTGATAGATATGTGGGTAGGACACACAGATTTTTCTGTTCTGCAAACACCCACCATCTCTTGAAGTTCATTACTTGTGATCTGGAAATCATCTTGGAACATTTTCTTATATGTATGCCAGTTCTATAGTGGATTTCACAATTTTCCACCTGACCCTTGATGGTTTAATGTTATCACTATCATTAAACTGCCAAAGAGTGTAGCCAGGGATATGAGAGGTCACCACCTCCAGCTGCCAAAGAATTGGGATCTATTAATGGACAGGTAGGAAGGAAAAGTGGTCAATTTTAGGGACTTGTTTGTTTTTTTTCAGTCAAGCTCCTTTCCAAAAGCAAGTTGAATGAGTTTGTTTTAAAAGTGAACACTGAAGCAAACTTACAGAGCAACTAGTGTACTTAACAACGTCAGAAGGGCTATAATGGACCTGCCTGCATAATATACATACTATATATCTTTGGAAGGAAATCTGTCAACATGAACAACACGTTTGCTCTTCTTGATGCATTACACATTATGAAATCTGTTGACAAAGTATTCCTAGCAGCAGAGATCAGAAAGGCGTGGCACGTAACGTCAGTTATGGCTGCCAACAGCTCAGATGGTATTACATGACAGACTTGGAAATCTGTATTAGGCTCTGTAGAGTGTCAAAATATAGGTAACTTGACAAGGTTGACTGAGATGTTTGTGTGTAGAGTCAAAGGATTTTTAACTGCTGAATTAAGGGCAGATGTTTTACAGTGAGAACTTCAAAGCTTTGGATTCATAGCAAAGCTGTCTGCTGTAGTAGTGGTGATGTGAGTCTTTTCATCCTCAGGGAATCACTCAGGGTTCCCATTAGCTCACTGTCTGGCATGGAGAACATTATTATGAAAAAAACCTCAGTTATTCCACTCTCAGTAAGCTGTCACTGTGATGTTATATCACTCTCTAAGCTTTTAGGCAATCCTAATATGTAAAATGTTAATGAG
>NW_020955259.1:1462982-1465904 GCF_003031625.1 Empidonax traillii | reverse complement strand
GCCTTCAGAGTTAATGAAACAGAAATAACATTTTGACAAGTTTAGGTCAATAGAGCACAGTCATGAAGGATTTTCATTGATGCTGTGCTAGAATGGAAAGTCATCATAAAAATCTAGATGTGGTCTATTTCACAACAGATGAAAAATTAAAACCAGAGCTAGACTTCAGAGTAAGAAGATCCAAATTCTGTTCTAGACTGCCCTGTGACAAGTTACTTAAAACCTTCATATCTCTATATATACCTTCTTATGACCCTCCATCACAAGACCTTAGATACTATCAGCAAGAAAGAATGATGGTGTTTAAATGGGTTTTTGTCCCTGAGAAGGGCATGAGCACTGCAGCTGTTTTGCCTGCAATACTGAACTCAAGAGATGACTACAAAATTTGAGGTTTGCTTTTAGCACAGACACATATTTGAAAAGTTTTTACAAAGTTATTTTGGACTTTCAGTAAAATGAGGTTCAGGTAGTCAAGACATGCAGAGGATCAAGAACTCAAATGTTAGGTGTGGGTGCTGGGCAAAGCTGTGTACCAGGGAGTACACTACATCTCTAAGGAAAAATTGTGTGCATTTTATATCATTAGCCAAATTTATTAACTTCTGAATGACTATCATAAAGAATCACTGACATCACATGTGGCTCCTTTTGGATCCTTCGTATTTGCCAGCTCATGTTCACAAGCCCACTGTTTTAAACCTCTCTTCTGTACTGCACTATCCCATGTCCTTCATTCTTTCAAGGCTTATGCAAATTATCACTTGGAATTGTATGTTTGAACTGTTCTCTTGAACTTTCAATTTAACTTCTTCCAGCACATTTTTTTCTGTCCCAACCCAAAAGTTTCAACAAGATGTTTACAGAGACAGAACAAGTTCCACTATGCAAGCCATACCTCAAAAGTCTCTAGAAATGGGGCTCTGCAGTTCTTATCTCTGTGAGTCAGAGTCAATTCCTTCCTGATGTTACACCACAGCCACTCCATCCCCTTTTCTGCTTCAGCACATCCTGACACTGTTTTACATGCATGCAGCCAGCATGGATGGGTGAATTCATTTCATCACTTGATCAGGCATTTGTGGAAGTATAGGGCCAGAAGGACCTTTTTACCTTAAGGGAAGGTATTTATACTTGGATCATCTTTGAATTTGTGTCCTAATCCTCTTTAAAATTGTCATTGAAGAAGATCCCACAAAATCTGCACACTGCCTGTGCTATGCATCTTTCATATTTTTAAATATTTTCCTAATATGTAATTTACTTTTTCCTTGATGATTAAATTGATTAAAAGAACTGATTCATTCCTATCTTATGACAAGCACATTCTCACTGGCCTCGTCATGCTGTTTTGCAGGCTGACTGAAGACTATTTACCCTGTTCTTTTCTAGATTAACCCACTTTCTCCAGCCTTTTCAAAATTCATTTGTTTCTGTAGATTTCATTTGGATTCTTTTTTGCCTGCTTCTCTATTTTAAATTACTCTGATTATTTTTAAAGTTATACTTCTTTGGTCTTACAACCAAAACCTTGCTCAACATCTCTCAGAAGAAAAATTTTGCAAAAATGTCCCATTTTCAAGTAATTTCAGTGTGTGATTCCCTGTATTCACCATACTCTTTTTGGTAGTTGTACTAATGCAGGCATTAGCAGCCTTGTATTTGTCCACCCCCAAAATATAGCACTTGGTTCCTGACTTTCAGTGAATTCTATCTGACCGTTTTCAGACACTCTCCAATTTGAAACTGTTTTCCAAGCTGACCTTGCAGTCCAGTTCTATCCAGGGGCCTTTTGAGCTCTCCTGACCATGTTGCCTTTTCATCATCAAAATAACTCACAAAAATAGTGACCAGCACAGCAGCCCAGGCTGGGCCCCTCTGAACCCCTCCTTCACCATCAAAATCCCCTTTCTCTGTGGATCTTCGTATCTATATCACTGCCGTCATTTATACGCCAGTCTCTAACTCAGGATCCTTTTACTGGAGGCAAAAATAAAGGTGAACAGACTGACACAACCCATTATTTGTCCTGCTCCACTCCTGTGTCAGTGAGCATTGTCTGTCAGGGTTCTAAACTCTTTTCTCCCAGTCTTCATTCTACCGTCAACTGGGAGATCACCAACAGCATCCCTAAAACTGGATCTATAATTTACTAAACAGGTGTCATCCTCTGTGACACAATTTTCCAATTCTCTTTTAAAAAAGAAATTAGATTAGTTTGACCCAATTTGCTGTTGACACACCTGCACTTGTTGCTTTTGAGACTCACCCTAAAGGGGAAGGAAGCACCTTTAGCATCTTCTTATTATTCTACAAACTTGCAGAAACTGATTATTTAGTAATTTTTTTCTGGAGTCTACCCAGGTAACAAAGCTAAAGTAGCTGATCTTGAAATGCTGAACACTTTCTCCAGTCCTCTGGGGCCGCAGTGCCCTTGCTGAGTTCTCAAAGATAATCACCAACAATTTAGAGCTGTCTCGGTGAGTTCCTTAAATCCGCTCAATTTTATCGGGTCCTGCTGAGCTGAAAACATCTATTTTATATAAATAATCATTGACTTTTGGTTCCCTCCCTGATCTCGTTTGCATTTCAATCTTTTTGTTAAAACTAATTTTGTCAAAACTAATTTTGTCGTGTATCTAGGTATAAGTAACCTTTTTTGGGGAGAAGAGTGAAAGAAAGATGACAATTATTTTCAGTCTTCTCTGCAGTCTTCTCCTTTTTTTTTTTTTTTTTTTGGTTTTTCCTTAAATGGAAGGGTGCTATGTACTCTCTTTTCCTTCTTTATATTTCTAATGCATTCACAGAACATTTTCTTGTCAGCTGGGTGATTTTAAGTGTTGGATTAGAACTTGGACCTTTTGTGTTCAGTTTTTACTTTGGGAAGGATTTAAAGAGGAACAGGGAAAGAATCAAAGGAGA
>NW_020955259.1:1453843-1462665 GCF_003031625.1 Empidonax traillii | reverse complement strand
TTTTTTTTTGGTTTTTCCTTAAATGGAAGGGTGCTATGTACTCTCTTTTCCTTCTTTATATTTCTAATGCATTCACAGAACATTTTCTTGTCAGCTGGGTGATTTTAAGTGTTGGATTAGAACTTGGACCTTTTGTGTTCAGTTTTTACTTTGGGAAGGATTTAAAGAGGAACAGGGAAAGAATCAAAGGAGAAATCCAGTGTGAATTTGAAGGAAAAAGAAAGGGCAGAGCAGTAAAGGAACAGAGGAGCTGGAACAGAGTATTAAATAAAACAACATCTCTCTAAATGCAGTCATATTTTATCACACTCAGTTTAAAGATTTCTCCTCTGAATAAAGACAAAAAAATGTTTATCTAGGAAAACCATACTGGTATTTTAAAGTTGTTTCAGTTTCTGGGGACATGAGAGGGGAAATAGATGATCTGTGAATCTGAGTCACTCTGTCATCTCAAAAATTTGTTGCTGTGCTTTCCCGAAGCACCACGTGAGTCACCCAGGCCATTTTCAGCTCACCCAGCTGGTGAAGTGGTAAAGGTCACTTTTCAAACACACCTGATGTCGGCAGAGACCCTCTGATACCCAGTACTTGTTTAAGCCAGTCTCTTTCAGAAGATCACCTAAAAAGATGCAGCTGATAGAACTGGGTCACTGTTCCACCCAGTCCTGAAGCCTTGGAGCGTATCCTGGCAACATCCCCACCGACTTCACAGGTGCCAGGCTTTCACCATGTCCTCTTCCAAAAGGAAAAGGAGCAGGTTCTCTGCTGATACCTCCAAAGAAGGAGTAGGAGTAGGTCCATTGAGCACATACAGTGCAGAACAGCCAGCTCAGGGGTAAGACTGATGCAAGTACTCTGTTATTCCTCCTGTATGGGAATTAGTTGTTATTCACTGTGTTAGTACCATGGGGCAGGTGTCATTTCAAAGATCCTGAACTACAGTCATGTGCTGGTGTTTTGACCACTCAGTACGCTTGACACTGGAAACTACAGAGGAGACCTGATTTGCTGATACTACCAGCATGCTTGTCACCCCTGGAGAATGAATGAATCATAGAATCATAGAATTAACTGGGTTGGAAGAGACCTCCGAGATCAAGTCCAACCCTTGATCCAACCCCACTGTGATTACTAGATCATGGCACTCAGTGCCACATCCAGCCTCATCTTAAAAACCTCCAGGGATTGTGAATCCACCACCTCTCTGGGCAGGCCATTCCAATGCCTGATCACTCTCTTTGTAAAGAACTTCTTTCTAATACCAAACCTAAATCATCTGGTAGAGAATCATCCCTCCACGTGCTTCCTTAATGGTTCCCTGTCTTTTGTGAGTGTGTGCACAGGTAAAAGATATCTGGCTGGCTGCCTGTGAAAACACGTGGGCACCTGTCAGGAATGTTTGCAGTGCACTCCTTGGATAGCTTTAGATTCTTTCATCTGACTTGACATTTCAAATCTGTAGAACAATATTGAACTTTAACTACCTGGGAGAAGCCTGGCAAACCATGCCTGCCACACAGCAGACATGGGGAACAAGTCCAATGAGGATCACATTTGGAGTAAAGCTGTCAAATACTTGGTAGCTGTTACTGGGAGCTCAGAAGACTTTTGCTATTCCATTAATTAATGTTCTTTGATATAATTCCTCTCCTAGGGTGCTTTTCTGAGATAGAACTATGACACTGAGCCTTACCTTTGATATCAGCTATGACTACTATAATGGCCTGAGCAAATTGGATGATTTTGATCCAAAGCAAGAGGAACAGACCCAGGTCTAAGGAGTTAATGATTCTAAAAGGTGTGACCAGGGAGGAAGTGGGAGGGAGGGAGAGATAGGTTAATTGGCTCTGTTCAAGCAATTCCTCTTAACCTACATTTTTGTCCCTAAAAGGCATTGGGGTTTTGCAACAGTTTCTTTTTTTAATAATCAGAGTGATGAACTGCTGGTGAGATAAGGCACTTTTTTAGTGCTCTGATGGCATAACTATTCACTGGCATAACTAACTTAAGGCCAAAGCTTTGGTACAGCAGATCTTTAAATCAAGAAGAAACTTGTGTTCTAGAGCTCCCCAGAAGCATATATTCAATGCAGGATCCAATGGATGACATCTTGTGGAATGTGGTAGAGACAAGACTGGATTACTTTATCTCCATGTTTCTTTTCGGTCTCAATATTTTCTTCTTCTGATTTCAATCAGGTTCCAGGAAAGCATCTCTATTTCAGAGAGTACTTAGCCATATGCTTACTCTGCAAAATGAGTTGTTTAAATCCTGTGAGCTCCTCAGTGACATGAGTACTTGCAAAACAGCTCGTTTGAATTTGATTTATATTAAAGGTGGGATTCACCATGCCAGTAAAATGAATCCTAATTTATTTCTTTTTCCTGCATCATCATTTAACTTGATGTGATCATTAAAAGCAGCCTCAGTTTGCACTTGTAGCTTTGGCTCAGGTCTGGCCAGTCCAGATCCTGTGGATTCTGGAAAGGCAAGGGTTTGTTTGGATGCTTGCATAACTCTGCAGCTTTGATGTGGTTTAGTTTATTTATAACAGCCAGTTTTTGTGAACAATAAGTCCTTCTTCAAAGAGTTCACAGTCAGTTTCAAGTTCTTGGCCCTTCCCTGCTCATCCTCCAGAAGAGCAGTTTGGTTATCAGTGCACTCTCCTACCACCCATGGGGGAATGTGCACAGTGACAATATCTAGTCTTCTAGTTTGATTCAGGCTGCTCATTGCTCAGAACAATGCCATCACTCAGTAAATTAATTCACTGGATTGTCTGCATTTTCAGACATAAGTTTGATGTTCAGTTCAAGCCTTTTGTCCTCTACTGTGTATTTTTAGCGACTCTTGCCACTGGCATTGGTGAAATATTTACAGATGATTTCTTTGACTTCTGATGTCATCCAAATGCTCTGGGTGGCAATTAAACCTCAAAATAGAGCAGTGACAAATTCAGAGTTGAGAAAAAAAGTTTTTTTGCTCAGGACAATATTTTCACTTCAGTCTATTCACTGAATTTCTATTGACATATACAGAAAGTTTGCCCAAGGGCCCTTGAAGAGAGACAAACCATTTGTGCCAGTATTGCATAAAGATTTTAAAAGCATTGTGCTTCACCAATCTGATCTGAGTTGAAGTCATGAGAGAAAGGCACCAAGTACTTGGAAAAGAAGTGACTGCAGAAAGAAATTCAAAGGGATTCTCCAGTCCTTTGTTTTTTGGCTTCAAAAACAGCTTTTCACTGTCTTAAGACATCATCAGTGAATAAAGTTTTCATCTCTGGATTAAGCTGCTCTTACGTTGCTAATTCACATATCAGAATTGGCATTCACCTAAACTGTGGTCCTTTGAAGCTCTGGGTGGTGTGGAAAACAACATGTGGAGCCCTTTGTGGAGCAATTAGCTCATCATTTCATCTTCCTGAGGATGTTCTTTAATCTACCTCATCTTTTCTTCCTAGGTCAGTAATTTCAAGCCCCTAATCATTTTTATTGCTCTCCTGAATGCCTTCTAATTTCCAGTAGTTAGAACTTAATGCAATATGCCCAGTGCAGTTACAGCAAAGTCTCTAAGAGCTAAAAAGAGCTTCAATTACCTTTTTGGTCTTTAACTGCAATTCTGCTTTGCTTTATTTGCTGATAATACTAAACTGACAAATTATATGTCCCCCATCATCATAATGACTGTGCTCCACACATTACATAGAGCAACTAGCATTCTTCTGACATATATTGTGTTATTTTTTGTTCTTTATTTCTAGCCTGTTTCTCAGTGTCTTATTTTTGTGGTTTCATTAGCATGCACAGAAGCTGTAGCCCGTTTAAGAGCTGTATTCATCTCCTCATGAGTGATCACCTTGTAAAAAAATTTGTCAATTATAAGGAATTAAGGCAAAATGTGTCTGCCATCAAGGAACAAACTGAATCTGAATACAAGCCTGCCACAGCACACAGTTCACCTGGAGAAAAGAAGGACACCCCTACTCTTGTGGTTTAACTCCAGCATATTTTTGATGGGCACTACAGAAATTCTATCCCCTTCTACAGAAAGTAAAATTTTTGACTGTCAGGGACAGCCTGTTTGGCAGATCCAAATGTAGACCAACCAGGTAGCTTTCTCCAAATGTGTATCCCTATGTTTGAAGGTCCCACCACCCACTGCTCTCAGTATAGTCTTTAACAATCCTTTGCATCATTTGATCTTCCCGGAGGCTGGTACCTGACAGGGGATGTGATGCTCCCACTCAACGCCAAATGTCTATGAGATTGTTTCAGAAATGAGTCCCATTGTCTAAATCAGTTCTTCAGTTCTTTCTGGGGTGTCATGTCTCCCTAAAATTTGCTTTTCAAGGCCCAGCATGGCATTCCAAGTTGTGAAATGAGGCATAAATTATGTTTCCAGACATTCATTGGCTGCTTTGTAAGCACATGGTTCTTGCCCTGGTGGGCTTGTGAGAGTGTTTATATATGGAGCATGATGTTCTGTGATGTGGAATTTCCCTTTGACTGGTTTTAGGTCATCTATCCTGCCCATACCTCCTCATGGTTTGTGTGCACTGCCTTGCTGGCAGAGCATGGGACACTGAGAAGTCCTTGACTCAGGGTGAGCACTACGGAACACCAACTGAAAAATCAGTATGTTGTCAACATCAGTATCATACTAAATTCATAGTACAGCACTGTACCAGCTACTAAGAAAATTAACTTTATCCCAGCCAAAGGCAGGACATACTCAGGCATCAACAACTGGACACTCCTTAGAGTGAACTGGGAGAAATGGGAACTTTCAGGGAGAGTTTTGTCTTGTCTAACACAGGGTGAGAAGAATCCCATTTCATCTCTCTCCAATTACAGCCCCATTCAAAGTCATGTAGAGCTGCAACAGATGCCTGATTTCAGCTATAGCAGCTACTCTGGCATAGAGACAGAGAGGGTGATAAGTGAATCAGATCAGGACTCATTTCCAAGGATCTGCACAGACAGTAGGGAATTCTTACAAAACCTAAGCACAGCTCACAGAATAAGCTAATTACCAGCCTCTCTGGCCCACTTTCACGTTTTTATAGCTTTGATCATAAGAGCCTTTGAGCCTGACTCCTACACTGCATATGTACAGACTCCAGCACAACGAGCCCAGTTTGACTAAGAACCCCCAGGGTGTGACTTAAGAAATAACACTAGACTAAAATGGGATTTTCATTTTTTCTAAATATAGTTCAAGTGGCCAGGCACATTGCCTCTAGTGGATACTTGGATCATATGATCAACCATGAACAACTTCTGTAAATATCTTTCCTGCAATGAATACCACAGAATGTAGTTGGCTGTTATTCCTAAAGGCAAATTTCAGCTTCTGGAAGCTGAACAGCCTGAGCTGCAGCTCAGGGTGAGAAGAATGACTGAAGGGAAAGGGTAGATGTGTCCAACAAAACAAACAGCACAATACTTTCATACATGTGCTTTCTTTTTAATTAAAGAAGGCTCTTGTAAGCTGCCACTGTACCTCAGTCTCCCTCTTCTTAAATAAGGGATCATGGCAGAGCAGTGCTCTTCAAGGTGAAAGATGCTGAAGTGGAAAATGCTCACTCAGTGCTGCTCCAGTATTGTCCATCTCTCAAGGTGATTAGCAAATCTGTCTAAAGCCTCATTTGACAGGCACTGAAGTTGCTCAAGTCTAAGCACTGTAAGGCTCAGTGGAAATGATGAGATTTCACAAGCTGCATTCAGCTTACTGAGGTATCAGCAGCCTCCCTCTGGGCACACACAGGTCTCTCAAGCTGAGCAAGCTGGCCCAGGAGTCAGGGTCGACTTGACCACCCTGTGACATGTTCCCAAAATGACAGAACAAAAGCCATTTGGTCAGAATGAAGGCCACGAGAATATTTCAATACACAAAAAGTTTTATATCACTGTGTGGTTTAACCCCAGCCAGCAGCACCATGTAGCTGCTTGCCACTGTGAAGAAAGTTAACTATACCCCAGCACATTCACCTTGGGCTCCAGATTCAGTATTGATTGTTTCAGGAAAAAAGCAGTAACAAACAATGAGAGAAAACACCAGGCTTTCAAAAGATAAATAGTCCCAAAGGGATTTTTTCCTGTCCCTTGCAAAAGAACTGGCTTCATACTCATTCCTTGTTCTTTTGTCCTACTTCTTGCAGCAGCATCTTTGTTCAGACTTTAAAAAATGTCACTGACCATTATTTATACTCCTGAGTTTTCCTCAGTCATCCTCAGGGATGACTCTTTACCCCAGAAAAGTGGGAGATCTCTCTGGACTGGCCACACTGGAGATGGTGGCAGGCTTTGTTTTGACCCAGGTTCTTTTTGTCACATACTAAATGCTGACAGGAATTAGTCTCCACTGGAAATCCTTGTCTGCTTGAGACGATCCTGTAATAACCCCTAGGAATATCACTAGGAATAGGATACTGGAAGAATCTCCTGGGCCAAGTCTCAGTCCCAGCTGTCACATATCATCAAGTTCTGTTTACAAGCTGATCATGTTTAAAATTAAAAGGGAAAAAAGTCAAAAAAACCCCACCCAAAACCAGGAGGATGGATTTTTATACTCATTGCTGCTACTGGAGGGTCTTCTAGAATCTCAGCAATTGCTGTAAAAATTAGGAGCACTCTTCTAACTTCCAGACAGATTTATCCATAAGCAGTTTGCCCCTAATTTTTCTTCTAGTTATATTCCTCAAATTAATTCATTTCCCTGGTGTTCACCCTTTGGTGTGGTTATAGCTGACAGCCACATCTCTTCTCACTTATCCTTCTGCAAGACCAGACAAGCTCCCATCTCAGTCAGACACTTTTCAAACGATGAACTCTCCCTTCCCTGGTCACCACCACGACCTCCCTCTGTGACTGCTGCAGTACAAACTCATCTTTCTTCTCAAATGGATGATGAGAACTGTGCAGTGTAAGGCACAGCTTAATGCTTCCCTGCTAGAAATACTTTCCTTGAGATGCTCCAAGACTGCCTGTGCCTTCTTCACACCTTCATCATATTTATGGTTCCCACTCAGCTTTTATCTGATTATTACACACAAGTCTTTCTTCTCCTTAGCTGTTTCCTGCTGATGAGCTCCCAGCTTATAACTGAAATCCATCTTATTATTCCCTAGGTCCCTGCTACAACAAAGTATTTAGGTTTCTAATTCCTATTTAGACAGCTCCTAACAGCCCACTGAAATCAGTAGGAATCAACTGATGCTATACCCTGTTCCCACTGAAATCAGTGGGGATTAGGTTTTGTAGTATACAGTAGACCAAGTTATCAACTTCTCTTTGAGGTGTTCACAATAGAAAGATTATCAGCAGGAGGCAAGACACCATGAGCCTTAATATTTCTAATAATTATTTCTGGAGTAATAAATCAGAAGAATAAATATTTTAAAGACCTGGTAATGATTCAGGAAACAAAACAAGCATGCATCATTGACAGCATCCATTCTTTAAAAAAAACAAAAATGTTTACTAACTGAGCAGCCCTGCCCTGTATCTTCTGTTTTCTAAGGGAAAAAATGTTGATAATAAGTGAAAAAGAAAGCAAAATACTAATGATAATATAACAGTTCTACCTTTTCTCACTGAGTCTGAAGGGCCAGGTGGAGCTGCCTTGAAAAGAAAAGGGTCCCTCCTAACCTGCTCATTCCCTAAATTACTGTTGGTACTCCTGGTAATATTTCAGTTTCAGGAGTTTCTGTGCATTAATCTTGAAAAACAGTCACTGCAGAGAGGGTGAATTTTATTTGTTGTGTTCTCTGCATTGCTATTTGTGACATTATCCAAAGCTTCCATATGTTTGTCTTAGTGCTACGGCCTAGCCTTGCCATATTGCTAAATTATTACATGATGATAGTGCTTGGGATAGCACTTAAAAACATAAAGCACAAGAAGAGAAAATTCTTTGATGCACAAATAACAATAATTTAGGATCGAGTTGCTTCCAAACAAGCCAAAACCAGACAATTATTTGTTGGAACTAGACTGTAAGAATATTTCTAATCATTGGGTTCTGCAAAGCAACAAAAGCATACACTTTACTTACAACCTGCTTTATGAACATTAAATAATGTAGTAAACTATATGAAACAAGATTGGATTATAATAATTACATGACTGCTCAGAAGCAAAGGCGTGTTAGTTTTCTTCCAAGAAACTTAGTTTCTTGGAAATTTACCAAAGATGACTGACATTTCTTCATATATCAGAGATAAATCATTGTTGCAGAAATGGGTGCAAGAAAGGGATAACCAGAACTGCTGATGCTTCCCTGTGTCAGGCCACAGCAGAGGAAGGGCCTGTGTGAAGAGCTCACACTCTTCACCCGAAACACCAGTCAGTCTATTCCCCTTTCAGTTAAATAGGAGGGTCCAATAGTAAAATATTTTTTTCTCAGTAAAAATTTCAAAATGCTTTAAAACTTTAGCAAGATTTCCCTTACACAAGCATTTTGGAAGGAAACTTTAATACCACCTTACGAGAAGACTCAAGCCAGAAACAAAAGGTGGCAAAGGGAAGTACTTGAGATGTGTCCCACACCTCAGAAAATATACAGAGCAGCCTGAAGACACAGCTGAAAGTTTTGTCCCTGCATCAGGCTTTTTAAAAAGCCCTAGAAAAGTCCAGATTTATGATTTCAAAGGTAATTTTGTGAGTCTGTATATTAAAGAAACACCACTGCCTTCTTCTCCATAAACTGAACTAAGCTTGGGTTTAACAGGGATAACTAATCTCCTTGTAAGGACTTCAAGCAAGGTAGAGTTCAATACCTTTGCTGGTAGCTGTTCAAATATTTAATTTATTTCACAA
>NW_020955259.1:1452017-1453583 GCF_003031625.1 Empidonax traillii | reverse complement strand
ATGATTTCAAAGGTAATTTTGTGAGTCTGTATATTAAAGAAACACCACTGCCTTCTTCTCCATAAACTGAACTAAGCTTGGGTTTAACAGGGATAACTAATCTCCTTGTAAGGACTTCAAGCAAGGTAGAGTTCAATACCTTTGCTGGTAGCTGTTCAAATATTTAATTTATTTCACAACTAGGACATTATGCTTTATTTCTAGCTTATAACCCATCATCATAGAATCATAGAATCAGATGGGTTGGAAAGGACCTCTGAGATCATCAAGTCCAACCCTTGATCCACTACCACCACAGTTACTAGACCATGGCACTAAGTGACACATGCAGTCTCTTCTTAAACACCTCCAGGGACAGAGAATCCACCACCTCCCTGGGCAGCCCATTCCAATGCCTGATTACCCTCTATGTAAAGAATTTCTTCCTAACATCCAACCTAAACCTCCCCTGGCAGAGCTTAAGACTGCCCTCTTGTCTTACTGATAGCTGCCTGGGAAAAGAGACTGACCCCCACCTGGCTACAACCTCCTCTCAGGTAGTTGTAGAGAGTGATGAGATCTCCCCTGAGCCTCCTCTTCTCCAGGCTACACAACCCCAGTTCCCTCAGCCTCTTCTTGTGCTCAAGTCCCTTCACCAGCCTAGTTGCCCTTCTCTGGATTTGCTCCAGCACCTCAATATCCTTCCTGAACTGAGGGGCCCAGAGCTGAACACAATACTCAAGGTGTGACCTCACCAATGCAGAGTACAGGGGAAGGATCACTTCCCTGCTCCTGCTGCCACACTGTTCTTGATGCAGGCCAGGATGCCATTGGCCTTCTTGGCCCCCTGGGCACACTGCTGGCTCATGTTCAGCCTCCTGTCAATCCAAACCCCCAGGTCCCTTTCTGCCTGGCTGCTCTCCAGCCACTCTGTGCCCAGCCTGTAGCGCTGCAGGGGGTTGTTGTGGCCAAAGTGCAGGACCCGGCACTTGGTCTTGTTGAACTTCATCCCATTGGAATCAGCCCATCTCTCCAGTCTATCCAGATCCCTCTGCAGAGCCTTCCTGCCTTCCAGCAGGTCGACACTCCCTCCCAGCTTGGTGTCATCTGCAAATTTGCTGATGATGGACTCAATCCCCTCATCTAAATCATCGATAAAGATGTTAAACAGGACTGGTCCCAGCACTGATCCCTGGGGGACACCACAGTGACTGGATCCCAGCTGGATGCAGCCCCGTTCACCAGCACTCTCTGGGCCCGGCCCTCCAGCCAGTTCTTAACCCAGCACAGAGTGCCCCTGTCCAAGCCATGGGCTGCAGCTTTTTCAGGAGTATATTATGGGAGACAGTGTCAAAGGCTTTGCTGAAGTCCAGATAGACCACATCCACAGCCTTTCCGTCATCCACCAGGCAGGTCACCTGATTTTAAGATTATCCCCTGCTATATCAGCAATGAAAACATCACATCGTACCAGGCCAAGACCTGGTGACCAGACAAGTCCTGTGCTAATGGCATCACTCAGGAGTTAACACCGTAACAACTCCATTTCCAGTTCTGTCAGTGAGCCAGTTTTTTATTTTGTGCCCT
>NW_020955259.1:1424140-1451723 GCF_003031625.1 Empidonax traillii | reverse complement strand
GGCAGGTCACCTGATTTTAAGATTATCCCCTGCTATATCAGCAATGAAAACATCACATCGTACCAGGCCAAGACCTGGTGACCAGACAAGTCCTGTGCTAATGGCATCACTCAGGAGTTAACACCGTAACAACTCCATTTCCAGTTCTGTCAGTGAGCCAGTTTTTTATTTTGTGCCCTGTTGATTCCCTTTAATGCAAGATTTTAATCAGTGTGTCAGGAAGTATTAAGTGAAGCGCCTTGGAGAAATCCAAAGGTACCTCCTCAGCACAGCTGTCCTAATCATCCAAACCTATAATCTTATCAAAAAGAGATAACAGACTTGTTTAACAAGATCTAGGTTCCATTAAAACCATTTTGCATGGCATTAATTACCTTCTTAAGCTCTAACTCTTCATTGACAGAGTCCTGAATTTACTACCCCACTTTCTGGCCTGTAAGGAACATCAGGCTGACTGATTTTCTCTAGTTTCTCCCTTTTCTTTCTTACTACAAGAATCACAGAAAGATTATATGATGATACAGCATTGTCTTACTTTCCAAGATGAATTACCAACTAGCCACAGCAGATTGGGTAATTCTTGCCTCAACCCTTCTTGACTCCTAATGTAATTTTTTTTATTATTTGTTTATTTGAAGAAGTCTGCTATCAGATCCTGCTTCACAGCTTCTTTTCATATGGATAGTAAAAATTGGTTTGCATCCACAACATCACTTGGGCTCAGATTTTCTTCTTTGTTTTGTCTCTTTCAAATGCAGAATAAAAATATCTGCTGAATAATGTTTCTTCCTTATTTATGATTTTACATATACTTATTGCATGATTTTTACATCTGTATCCAGTAAATTACTTCTACCAGACCTTGGCTTTTCTCTCCTCTCCAAAAATATTTATATTTAGTATTTGTCATCCTGGCAACTGTTGCTATTCCACTGACTCTTTTAGCCTTCCTACAAAACACTTATATTTTAAAAATTTTAACATATATTTGTGGGTTTTAATTCTCATTCCTTTCCTGTTCTTTACATTAGGGAAATGTTTATGTTTAACAGGTGTTTTTTCCTACAAGATGCTTTTTTCTCAAGACCAAAACCAAAACAAACAAACAAATAAAACACATAAAACCCCACAAAGCAAACAAACAAAAACCCAAACCAACAAACCAAAGAACCCAGCTTTCTTGTTTTGAGTCTGGAAGATCATGATTTTATGGACCTTCGGGAGTATTCAGGTAATCAATTTAGAGACCTCATTAAGATTTGCTGCTTGTGTTCCCACATTGCAAATGGATGTTAAAGGAGAAGGCAGTTGTGTTGTCCAAAGAAAGACAGGCTGAAGTGGTAAATGCTAAACATCTTACATTCCAGTATTTCAAATTTGTACGTATGCCAGCATTTTCTCTGACCTGGAATCACATTTGACCACATAATGGTTACATGAGCTGAGACAAAAAGTACCTCCTCCTTTTCCTTCCAATTTTACAGAGTCAAAAGGATCCCCCTATCTTTCCCAGCATCCTTCTTTGCAACCAAGAGGGATGTCTCCTCCCATTTGCCATGTCCCCCAGGATCTGTGTAATGAAGCTTCCTGTGATGTCATCAGTTACAGTGCTGGTCACTACCAGGGAACTGTCCCTTCATACCTCAGGATCTCATCTGTAGTTAAAAGCTTTCTCACATTCTCCTGGAAAGTTGCTGCTCTATTCTACTCTTCTGTTTTCAGGAGAGCTGCCCAAATTTCCCAAGGCTTTTCTCCTCTTTTGGCCAATCCTAGCTACTTTCTGTGTTGCCCATTGTAAGTTTAGACAGAGCTCATTTTCTTTCCCATTGTTTGGGAACCTGTACTCCAGTTAGTTCTTAAATATTGTTGTCCTCTATCTAATCATAGTGAGATGTGACTTCCTTTTCTCTCCTTTTCCAAGCTTTTTCTTAGTCCATATCCTTGTCATAAAAAATCTATTTTTGTGATAGGATGTGTTGGGCTATTGTGTGGATCTGGATGTCACGGAAGTGATTTCTACTCCTGACATATTTGAAGATGATCAGCTATTCCTCAGGAACATCATTTTTCTATACTTTATAAGCAAAGATTCTTTCTTCAGGCAGGAGTTTCCTAGGCATGTCATGACCATTGATTTCTCTATCAATGCTTGATAGTGAATTAAACTTTTCCCTAGAAAGCAAGACTACCAATCTTTTGCCCATTAATTCTGATGTAAAATCCAGTAACTAAAGAGATCTAATTTCTTTCCATAGCCCCTTGCAAACTTCAGCCAGGAGAGAGTAGACAAAAGTGTTAAATAATCTCTTTCTCTCAAAGAAACTTGAAATAAAATACTGACATTTCAGACCTAAAGAAAAATGTAGCTTTTTGAGAAGGTTATCTGAGTTTTTTTCACTGAAAAGTTCCTTCTCAGAAATCTAGACAGGCAAATTACCCACTTCCCCTCAGCTGAGCTGAGATGTATTTTGTAAGTGTTAACAAGTAGAAGGCTATATTTGAGTATAACATGGCATCTCTATAAACAAAGTATAGTGGGGGAGGAGAGATGGAAATGCACTGATTTCAATCTTACCATCCTCAAATACACCCAACTTCATACACTTTCAGCATATGGATACGGGATCAAACGAGGACTTTCACAGTAAAACTTCCTACCAAAAAAATGCAATGTTGAAATCTGTCTATTGAGTCTCCCATTCTTTTGTGTAAATTGCAGATCATTAAAGTGTCACAAACAAGAGATCTGCTTCTTAAATCTGGACTTCTGAAATGAGCAAAAGGAGATGCAGAATCCAGGTCACGTAATTTCAGAGTCTGCAAATGTCAACAAAACTTCAGAATCTGGGGTGAATAACATTCAACTGCAGCAATTGCTGCAAGTAAAATCTTTTTTTTTTTGTTCCAAAGCCTTAAAGCTGTAGCCATGAAACTGTTCACTAATTACTGATGCTGGATTGGGTTTCTCATGATTGTTTGCAGGGTTCTCCACACAATTTTCAAAATGGTGCCAATCATGCATTGATTTTCAGTACCTGGTTTATGAAGTATTGGAGGAGGATAAAATGAGCAGGAATGAACCTATTTGTGTGCATCATTGAATCTGAGTCTTAGGTCTTTGTAAGTAGCTGCAACACTGTGTTTCTGTGCTATTCTTTCTCAGGATGAGGGAACTCAGAACGGCAGCATGAGTTTTAGTGTATTTTGAACTTTTGATCCCTTCCTAGAGTTATCCTACAGTATATAAGGGAAGGAAAGGGATAAAATTCCCTCCTTCCTAGATTATCTGGGGAGGGCAGACTATTGTGATTCCCCAGGTACCATTTTCAGTGGGAGGTCAAGTCCAGCCAGGGGCCACTAAATAGGTTAGGTGGCACTGTGATCATTTCAGTGTAGATATGGAAGCAGAGAGATGGATCCAAAACTTCCCCAAGGGTCCCTTGTGTCTCAGTGCCTTTCACCAGCCAGGGTGAACCACCTCAGTCACGGGCAGATCGATGCACCACGCTGGAAAGGCACTGGTGTGGGAAAGGGGCTGCAGAGCAAGAACAAGTCTGGCCCTGTTTGCTCAGTAGCCTGTAGACGTTTTGAGCATGGAGCACCTCCAAGAATGGGCCCTAAATCAGCAGGTTATTGCTTGGCAGACTCTGCCATGTGCAATTTACTCTTTGTTGGAATTCCTCTGTGTCTCTCTTACCCTGCCTTGAAGAAGTATATACAGATAATTTATTATCCCACCTGCTGTCCCCAAGGTGTGTTTCAGAATGACCTCTCTTTGACTCTGTGTTATTACCATTCCCTCCCATCACCATTTGAATCATATCCCCTTCCTACATTTTTCCCATCTGAATTTCAAGGGGTTGGGGAAGCAGAGTTTAATTACTGAGCTTTACTGGCTTTATTCTGTTATGGTACTGAACCCCAAGGCTTGGCTATAAGGGGAACTTTATAATAAGTTATAATAAATAATCCATCTTTTCTTACGTACTGTGAATTTTAAGCCCCCCTCACTGATAATTTATTTCTATTTGGTATATGAATTATTTAATTCTCCCAAGCTCTTGCATGTATGAAAAAATGTTATTAAGCAATAAAGACCCAGACATTCTTCCACTGAAGACAAAAACCCATCCCCTGGAAATTTCAGTAGAAGCTGCATTAACCGACAGGATTGTTTAAATAGGAATTGCTTCATTACCATGGTGACTTTCAATATTATCTACAGAGTTGGCTTTCAAAACTCATGAAGACACAGAAATAAGATCCATGTTCAGCTCCTAAAATCATTTCCTGCTACTTCTTGTAGCATTACTGGAACCTCACCTTCTTTGGTGCTCTCTGGTTTGATCCCCCAAACTCTCTTAGCTATGCTCTGGGGTCTGAGGGAACGCCTTGGTATGATATTTATGGTCTAAGTACAGGAGCAACATGCTGTGAAGGTCCATTTTGGCTGTAAGCCTGTGTTAGGTATGGAAGATCATTCCTCAGGACTAGACAGTACTCTTCCAGGAAGCAGTCACTGTTCGGGAAGGGTCCAAGTTCTGCCAAAGAGGAGGAGTGAACACCAGAAGGGACATTTATGCATCTCCTGGAAGACATCTGCAGCTGAGGGAACAGATTCCAACCTTCTAGGCAAAGGATCCCAAAAAAACCCTCTGCAAAGCTCATCCCAGACTCACTCACTTCCCTTCAGCAGCAGCTGTCTTTGAGGGGGATGGAGATGCTGCCCATGCCATGCTCCTGTCTTCTGTTGCTATGGCAATCCTGGAAGTTTATTTAGGACAGAGCTTTACAAGTTTCATTATTTACATTACGTTGCTGTCTTTGTTTTCTTCTACTCATCTTTCTTATTTCCCACTCTCCCCATTCCCATGAACTGCCAGTACACATCATTAAATAATTAACACTCCTTTGCATTATGCACTAGGGATAACATTGCAAACATCAGCCATAAAATGCAATTCAAAAATACAGGAATTCCTCTCTGATGTGAAATGAAGCAGGAGAAATGTTCAATCCTGAGCTCATATTTTTCAGTGCATTTACATTTCTGTGTCGCTCACAGAAAATGGTTTTAGAAACTTAATTTGCATTTCATTTTTTTGTCATTCCATACTTACTTTCTGTATTCCATTCCACATAAAGAATGAAAATAGACTGTGAAACTTACTGGAAGCTAACAGATCTGGCTCTTCTTTCCTAGCAAAATGATGCAGTGTTTGGCTTATAAACCCAGCAAGGGAATAATTCCAATTAAAATTGTTTTCATTGGAATGCTTAAATATGGAAATATTTCTATTGGGTTTAATCTTCATTTCACAGAACTTAAATTCAGCTCTAACTTGACCTGTTGTAGTTTCTGAAAAATCCATATATTTTCTTCCCACCCTGCAGACCCTTAAGATGACTAACCCTGAAGCAGAAGTTTTTAAGTAAAGTTACTGAGGCTTTTCTGGGGAGAAAAGGATCCCATGCTACTTTTGAATTTAGTGATAGGTTTTAAAAGTTCTGTAAATTAAAAAAAAAAAAAAAAAAAAAAAGAAAAATATTCCAAAATATATAGGCAAACAAGAACTTGGGAAATGTAATGAGAACAAACCTGAAAAGGCAGTCCTATTTTCTTCTAGTCAGTTGAAAGTAAAATAAGAAATTTTCAGGTTTTTCATCTTCTCTGGGCTGGAATTAACCTACCTTTCGAAGTTCTTTAAATCTAACAAAAATGTAGGAGAAAATCCAAAATTGGCTCTGTGAACAGATTTCCTTCCATTAGACTTTATTTTTTTGCAAAAGAGAAAGCTCAGCTTCATTAATTTGATGTCCAAAAACAACAGAGAATGCTTCCAAATGTAGACATACGGATTTAGTGTACTTCCACTGAAAACATGTGTAAATCTCCAGCTACCTTTCTTTGCCTGGAGGAAAATTCCTTACTCTTCTTAGTCCTTGAAATCAACTGTAACAACAAAAAAGGGACAATTTCTGACAATTAGGAACTGCTTGTGATGGAAGGAGGTAACCAGGAAGTCATCTCAGGAGATATCTTTAATTATTTTTCAGATGCTCTTTCAGTTCCAGAATGACTCTCAGACTCCCAGAGAAATAATGTTGGTCCCTTATGACATAGAACACATTGCTTTGAAGGCTTGGTTTGTTTGGGGCTTTTTAAACTCTCCCAAGAGAAATTCCAGTGGCAGCCTTGTGTTGGAGAAATGGGTCAGGAATGAGCACTGGATCTCTGGAACTCACTGTTGCTACTAATTAATAGATGCCCTTGGAGGATTTGAAACAATAACACCAGTGCTGCCACCATCTTGAAAACAGAACCTAGCTGTTGTTCAGCAGAGAAGAAATCTCTTCTCCTGGCTACCTGTCGGTAATTAATCCCAGGGCCCTTCAGAGGAAGAGAAGGTGACAAGTGGAAGTTTCCCCACCAACCATTTTCAAAGGAACAGGAAATCCTGATTCAACACTTCACGTTATTTTCTACCATAGTACAAGACACAGCCCATGATTTTTATCTCCAAACTTGTGTGCACCATATTAATCATTGTTATGTATGTGATATGGTACAGCACTTATCTGCTGGACTTGAACCCAGGGAGCTCTGATGGGATGCACAAGGGGATCTGGTCTCCCATGAGACATGAGTGACATCATTTCCTTATTCCTGGACACTCAAAGGCAAGGTGGGAAAGACTAATCCCATCTCCCTGTTCCCAAAGCATAGGAGGAAAGTGCCATGTGCCTGGGGTTGGCTGTCATCCAGCAAGCTGCTGAGAGGCTTTGGACCCCTCTGCTTGGCAGCATCTCCCCAGCCGAGTGCCAGTTCAGTGCTCTGAACTGCAGCCCAGAACAAAGCTCCGAGCCTGAACTCTGCTGTGAAAACACTGATTGAGAAACAGAAGCAAAAGATGAAGTCCCTGTAGGCTGAAAGGAGGTAGTTTTAGAGACCAAGAGGTCATCCAGCGGTGACACCACTTGCTTCCAAGTGGAAGTGTGAGCTAAGCTCTTGATGTCTCCCAGACTTCCAGTGTGCAAAGGCAAATTATAGGGTCTACTTATATTTCAGGTCACCATGTACTGCATGGGCACAATTGTATTTTCCCTTCTTCACAGAAGTGCTGGGAGGATGAAATGGGAGGTGCTCTCATACTGCAGCAGTGACAGCCATGAAGGTCTGTAGGATCTGAAGCCCTGAATGGGACACAAGTTTGGATCCTCTGTGAAAGTGGGGGAAGCTGGAATGAGACAGTGGTCTGCCAGGCTAACACTTAACATGGGAGAGAAACTGGCATGTAGAGTAATGGCTTTTTATATTCCCAGAGCAACTTCAGAAAATGACAATAGCATCAATAATATGCATTCACTGCTCTGTTACACCAAATAACCAACGCAAAGCTCAGCTAAAACGTCAGATCTCCTCCACTGTCATAAAAAAGATTGTGCAGTGGTGACAGTCAGAAACAAACCGTTTAGGGGAACGAGAGAGACTGTAATGAGAAATGTCAGGGAGACAGAAATAGCTGGTCCCCTCACAATTTCACCCTGAAGAAAAGCTTTCTTACAGCATGAGACTGGCCATAGCAAGGATTGAAGGGAGGTTATGAATTGTGTCATAGAAAGTCCTTGTTAGAGAGATCTCTATATAAATATAAATTTCATGAAAAGGGTTTTTTGCTCAGCATCAGCAAAATGACAAAGAAAGTTACAAGGAGTGATGGCATAACTAAGGAGGAATTCAAAGTTTGATTGTTTACTTGTACCAGAATGAACAACATACTCATTTTCCATCATGCTCACACTTGCATTTGGAACTTGCTTAAGTGTTGGTGTGTTTAACCTTGTGAAATCCTTCAGGAGGCATAGGTGCAATTGGAGGACACAGTTTCTAGAACGGCCGAGGGCCAAACGTCCCCAGCAAAAGGCAACCATGGTCTAGCTGCCTTCTGTGCTTATGCCAAGATGCAGCACAGCCAGCCAAGGGTGGGAGAGACAGAGAGGAAATGTGGTGGTTTCAAGGAGCTGAAGGTAATACTTTGCCCTCCTTAAGACATCAGCCTCAAAGCAGAGGAGGAGAAGGAGGCAGGAATGGTTCATGTTCTTCAACCATACCAGGCAGCCACTCATCCAACATAGTGTAGACCTCAGATAAACTGACCCATCTTAAATCTGAATTTCCTCAGTGCATATACCCACATTATTCATCTTGCCCAGGACTTCTGGGCAGTTCAGAGTAACTTCCACCACAGCAACTTAGACCATGAACCCACGAAATAAACGAGTTTGAGCAGTCACAGTTGTCAGCCTTCAGCCTCCCAGCCTCATTAGAGCCCCAGTCAGTGAGAGTTTAAGGGACATTGTTGAAAACTCGGAGCGTAGGGGGAGAAAAGAAGCCACAACAGAGAAGGCCATGAGTTATATTTGCCCTGCAGCTGCCTTTCATCAGCTGTTCTGCAGGAATGTGCACTAGCTCAAGAGAGAGAAGCCAGGGTGGTCTCACTGAGGGTGTTAAAGGACATGGCTGAAGCTGGCTGAGCAGGCAGGCCCCATGTCCTGTCCTCTCAGGGGCTTCCTGGAACCACATCCAAGACTAGCGAGGGTTTTCTCCAGGGATTAGCAGCTTTCCTATTTTTAAATAATTTACACAAAAGCATCTTCCTTCCCTAAGTCTGGTTATTTTTAGACAGGGAAAAATACACACTCTTATCTATATAAATAATCAGAACCATATGGTCTAAGCATTCTAAGGAGATCAGTTAAACCAGCTTTCCAAGGGAGGGAGTTGGAATGTGTGTCTCTGCTTAGCGCAGATGAGCTGTGTGATGGCCTGACCTCCTCAGAGAACTGAGTGAAGGACTTAGAGCTGGATCTACAGCCCAAGAAGCTGTTTCTACAGCACCATTGCAAAGCAGCCTCAGGCTATATAAGGAGACAGGTCATTTTCTGCAGCATATTCATGCATGACTATGTTTTGTGCCTGACCCTACATGACCAAAAGGGCCAACATGAGAACAGAAATGAAGACAAATTCAGTTTTTCTTGGAGCTGCTAAAAAATCTGAGACACTCTTAGTCATCAACATGCTCAGGGGGCTGGAAAACTTGACACATAAATAAAGGCTGAAGGAACTGGGTTTGTTCAGCCTTGAGAGCAAGAGGTTAGTGGGAATCTAATCATAATCTTCCAGTACTCAATGATAGTTATAGAGAAGATAAAGGTACTTCCTTCACAAGGTTGCACAGTGAGAAGGCAGGAGGCAATGGGAACAATTGCCTTCTAGAGGAACTCATCCTGGATATAAAAGATATGCCTCACTGTGAAAACAAATAAACATTGGAAAAGAAGCCCAAAAGAACAGCAGAGTCTTCCTCACTGGAAGTATTCAGAGGCTTGACTTGGCAAGGCCCTGATAACCTAATCCAAAGCCTGCTTTCAACAGAAGGTTGGAATAGATGATCTCCACAGATCTCTTTGAGCCTAGACTTTTTTTGTCATTTTATGATTCAGAGTCCTTCATGTAAACCAACTCTCCAAGTGCAATGATTAAAAAAATTAAATCCCCTAAATCCTTCAGCTGGACTCTGACAGTGAAGTAACTCTCACAGCCTAGTTTTACAGTCAAAAAGGTTGTTACTCTGAGAGACCGGAAGGTGCATGGAAAACGGAATGGGTTTCCATATTTGAGACAAATGAGCATAAAGTGACTCAGATCGGTTTATTTTCACCATATTTTTCAACAGAGTTGCTCCTGAGGCTCCTGTCCAACAGGGGAGTCCCACTGTGGAAGGTCCTGTACCCCACAAAGAGCTGACCTTTTCAGTATCAAACATAAAAGTATCAGAAAGATCAGAACCCATGTTTCTATGGGAGACAGTATTTCTTTTGCTGCAAACACCCAGTAGCTTTCATAATTCATCTGTTGGCTTCCAATCCCATTCTGCCACTTGGCAGGTCTTTACAGAGCTCTGGAATACAAATCTCCGAACAGCCAGTAGGAATCATGTGGTAACCTGTACATGGGAGCTGAGGAGACAAACATATACCCCGGGAGAGCTTGTTTATTTTTAGGGCTGAAGAACCCACTAAAAATCTGTTGAAGAAAACAAAGACAGAGTCCTGTGGTGACAGCTAATGCTGTCAGTAAGCGAGAAGACAGATGCATGTATGTTCAGAGTAGATTAGATGAGTGATCACTGCCAAAATCAGTTGGTGTATGATTTTCAGGTCATAAAACTGTTTTTAATAGTAAAGCAGAAGCATGTTAACAGAGCATGCTTCTCTATTTATTTGTTTCTTTTAATTCCTAATCCCAGGAAGTAGTCTCTTTGAGCATTTCACTCTGTATATAAGCAGTCAGCAAGCCTAAAAATTAAGAGCCTCCACTGAGGAGTGAATGAAGGTCTTTGTGCTGCCCAGCCTCCAGCTCTCCTTGGCCAGTTGAGATTTACCCTCGTGTGGGGAGCTCTTTGATGGATGGTATAATGGGACTCTGAGGGGCACTAATCCCCCAGGGCTTAGGAGGGTCGAACAGAGGGTATGAAAGGCCAGGCTGAAACAGACTTCAGCAACTTTCAGCCAACAGTCACTTTGGCATCCTTCCCAGCCAGTGTAGGTTATTGCAGTCTCTGGAGTATTTCTAGCTGCTGCTGAGGGTAGGAGTATGAGAGGAGAAGAGAGAGAGAGAGAGTGAGTAGGCTGTAGCATCTGTACCTCTGTCAGAAAAAAGTACAGTCCCAGCCTTCCCTTTATAGAGACACATAGACATGGCACACACAGTCTCATCTTTGGCCTCACACGGCCAGGAGGCAATGAGTCCTGTTGGGTTGGATGAGGGAGATATGCAGCAAACACAGATAAGACAAACTGGAAAAGCAGATTCCAAAAGGCAGTTGGTCCCCAAACTCAATAGCAGATTGTTGATTTGTGCTTATATTGGGGGCTATAAAGCCAATCAAAGTGGGGTGACCAGCAGAGGTGGGAGGTGCATGGAGTTCCCTTGTTAGAGATCAGGAGGATTTCAGATAGTTGATCTTTGTTGCCAGCAAGGGGCAATGGTACAGTTATAGACACCAATATTAATGACTAACCAGACATCAGGATCTCTACTGCAACTGTACAGAGCAGCAAAACAGTGGAAAACAACTATGTGGCTCATCACTGTGTGTTCCATCACCTCACGGTAAATTAGACACAGAACTATGCTTCTTTTCCCTCTCTCTCCTCTGGTCTTTTCATTTCCATCAACATGATTGCAAGTTCCAGTCCTTTTGACCTATACTAAGGAAGAGAGAAAATCAAACACAAACGTGCCTTGAATTCATTACTTGTTTTACCTCTGTTATCTCTATCTAACCAAAGTACTGTAGGGTCTTTCTGTCACAGCAAAATTTGTCACTGCTCTGAGTTCAGCTTCTTTCTTCTTGTTGGTACTTTAAACTGATTGGTTTTCTTTCTAAACAGGTGCTTAGTTTTAATCAGTGTTTAGCCCCATTACTCATCTAAGTATTCATTATTTCCCAGTTCACTGATATTTAATCATCCACATTTGATCAAACTGAGTTCTTCATCTGTTCTTCACAGCTTCCATGCTTTGACTCTGGTCCCTGGCATTCCCAGCTGCTTTTCTGCCTGTAAAATTTCTCCATAGGCATTTTATTTTTTGCTTCATGCGTAGTTAGGAGAAAGAGATGAATCCTTCCTCTGAGTGATTACTTTAATATTCATCCCTTTTTTATGCCTTTTCTTGTGCATTACTTGCTTTTTGTACACGTGGGATTTGTGTCAAGAGGTGCTAATTTCTTCCTCTGACGTGGGTGTTCTAAGTGACAGGTGTTAATAAGGTTTGATCTGTGACTTTTACTTTACTCAACTTCAGGATTCTTCTCCTCACTTTAGCTGTCTCTTTAACACCTTTGATAGATCTGTACAACTGCATATCAAGGCATATAGAGAGGTCTCATTGATATTTATATGTTTAGGATGTGCTCCCCTCACTCCCTCTGTGAAATCATTGTTTGACTGAAGAGCTTTTCATTTTATACTCATACTTTCACATTTCTGCCTTGACTTCCAAGGAAAAGGCATCCAGCCATCCCAAGGGCAGGACAAATTAGAATCCCAAAGAAAGCAGTGTGACAAAGGAATAACCACAATAGCCACATGTGTTTAACTCTTGCTTTCCCCATAGAAATGAGACTTAATTTTTGCTGAGACTGAGGTTTATCAGCAGTTACTAACATGGATTTCCTTCCCCAAAAAAACTTCCCTGAGGCTGAGATGTAGCCACAGCAGCAATGATTCAACTGCTACAAATTCCTAATTGGAAATAAGCCAATCATTATCCTGGCTTGGAGTCTTTGCAGAAAATTATGGGCAGAAAGTGACTCTGCACTTGACTCTGGGACCCCCAGAGACTCCAGCCTTTCCTGCATTAGACATGTTGATCCAGACACCATTGTAGGGAGCTACTGCGAGATTTCAGCTGCAAGAGTGGCATATTTTTCTACAAAAAGTTCTTGCAGTGGAAATGATGTTGCAGCACAGTCTTATCAAGAAGTTGATGCCAATAGTGTTAACTTAGATTCCTTTCCCATCTCCACAACCTGCTGCTTCTGTTGGCTCAGCTGGTATATTAAATGCTGCCTTGGCTACTGACAGCACTTCAGAGTAGATGTCTGCAGCTGAACTGTTCAGCCTCTCTTCTGTAGCCAGTGGAAGGAAACTGGAATTTCCACAGGGCAGTTGATTCCATCTGGGAATAGGTGTCAAATCTGAAAAGTAAATCTGTCAGGACACGAGGACTAACTCAGTGTGGACCTCTGTGTGGTGTAATGTCTGTGTTACGTTCATATTCAGATAACATGAATCTCAACCTTGCCTTCTCTTCAGTGACCTTTTGCAATGCTTTTCACCTTCTCATGATCTTTCCTTGGTACAGAAGAGCACAAGGTTCTCCTCAATCTCACAGCTCTACATACTACTCTGGACTCACTTTACTGGCCCAAATTTAAACAAAGTGATAAAGAGTTGAAAAAAAAAATCTTTAAAAAAATCTCCATCTTACCAACACCCCCAAAACCTGTTGGTTTCTGTGGTAACGTTCCAAAATAAGAGTTGAGCTGTTCAGTATTCATCCTGTTTGAGGAGAAAAAGCCTATAAGGCCTACAGTTATCTACAAGACCTTAACTTCTGCGTTTTGGGACGCCCCTGAAAGCCTCTGAGAGGATGAGAAATTCACCCACCATAAGGTTTGCCAGTATAAGGGCTTTATCAATGGCCAGGCCACGTCTGTGCAGCCTGTGGCATCTGAGGTGGGCCAGGCAGCTACTGTTTGCCAGGACCAGTATAAACCTCCTCACAGTATTCTCCTCAATGAGCAACAGGTCATTAAGGTAATAACAGTAATGTAAGACTATAATTATCCCGCCAACAGGGAAAGAGGGAAGAAACTATGGAAATGCCATTGATTTATTTCTTGCTCAGTGGAGTGTCCTATCACTACGGACTATGCCACCCTGAAGAGAAGAGTCCCATTTCCAGTGAATAGGAACCCACATCACAAGAAGTCACGTTCAGGCCATGGCAGAGAGGTCAGTGAATTTGCACTGATTCAGGGCACCAGCTGGAAATGGCAGGGGACCTTTCCACAGCACCACATCTTGCCATGACATTGCTTATCTTCCATAGGCTGTAGGAATAAATAAAATACTTTAGGCTCTTACAGCCCTGCAGCCACTAAATGCCACACAGAATTCTTTTTTTTTTTTCAATAAACATTTACACTCAATTTGCATCTGTTGAAATGGGAGAGAAGAGGAAGTAAATTAACCTGTATTTATGTATCTCATGATTTCCTGAGGATTTTGTCAGACCTGTCCTCAATTAGTCATCCATTTTGCTGTCAAAGATACTGTTTTTCTCCAAAGAGTTTCACTGGGTTAAGTACATGTTTTGATCGACTGTTGGAAATTCTTTGCTGTAGCTGTGCAGAGGAGATAAAAAAATCTGCAGTCAAGGAGAGCAAAACTCCTAAGGATTCAGTTCTCTGCCATCCTGTACTAAATTTGGCCATTCACAGCTGTTCTAAGCAGATGTAAAACTCACAACAGGAGTAAGAATTCACTTTACAGTCAAGTAATTCACCCTACAGAGTGCCAGGCTCAAAGAGTTGAGTCTTTGTAGTGCAGAATCTACCAATTATGGAATAAAATGGACTTGCAGCATTTATGTATTTTAAGTAGCTCTATGTGTATATGTGTGCATAAATAGAGAAAATAAGCATTTCAGACTAGCCATGCTTCATCCCTTCGAAGCTCTTCCATCTGAGTCATCAGGATACTTGTTAAGAACACCATGGCACAAATGTTAAAATGCCTGAGAAGAGTGTTGTTTTCTGCTTCCAAAACATGGAAGAGGATTCATCTGTAATGGGTAGATGAGACATAATCAACAGAATCAATGTTGCCTGGGGTGCCTTTCATCCCATCCCAAAGCAGGCATCTCAGGTAGCTGAGATGAATCATGACTGATCATTAGTTATGTAAAGACATTAGATGCATAAACTTAGGATGAATCTTACCATTGAGGTTTCCATCTGAGTGAGAAATCTTCATGATCTCTGAAGAAAAGAAAATATCCTCAGGGATTTGCTATTTCTGTCCTACTGAAAGCGAACATAATTTGGTTTGGCTCTTTCTGATAGACTAGAACACTTTAGAGACCAGAATTCCTGCAGTCAGTAAAAGAGATTTCTGTGGCCATTGCTTAGTTTTTAATGAAGACTGCAAGAAGAGGCTGAGCCAGATCTTTACACCAAATACTTGTTTGAGTGAGGTAGGAGCAATGTCACAATTTTTTGCTTTGTTCTTCTACCCCACAGGCTTGCTGATTGCCTCCAGCCACAAGTCCCCCCATAAGTCTGCTTTGCCCCTTTTCCCACCTGCATTTGATCCCAGCCTGTTGCTAGACTTTCTCAGCTGTATGGGAAGAGCTGTCTGTGAAGATATGGTGGATCAAAACCTTCACAGAAACAGGTTGGGCTGTTTCTCTAAAACCAGTTTAAGTTCCCCAGTGCAGTTCATCCCAAGAGGATGTGCAGACACATGTCAAGGGTAAGGTAGGAGTGAGAGCAGAATGGGACAGGTGCACCTTGGGGTGGCATTGTTGCTAGTATTTCATCTTGGGTAACCAAAGCCTGAGGGTTTTGATCATGTAATGAGAGTCTCCCGTGTTTAGTGGCCTGATCAGCCCTGAGCTCTCACCCTGCTCAGAGTGCTCTTTGGCAGTGTAAAAGAGAGCCTTTGTTCCAAGTATCATGTAATGAAAAAAATCTATGGTGCTCCATGGTAATGTGAATCACTTGATCTGATGTTTAGGAACTTAAACAGGTGCTAAGCAGTACAGTTATTTGGGCATTTTCCAGAAACTTAGTTTATCATTGGAAAATGCCAGTTTATTGAAATGGAGACTTCTCTTGGGAATATGCCAGTTTTAATGAAATTTTCATAAGAAAGGTTTCCACGGTAGGATAGGATTTCTGGTCAAAATGCCAAAGAGAAAGAGAAGTGTTTTCCCTCCTCTAGGAAAGCCAAGAGGCTATTGTTAGGGCACCTGTTGAGGTCAGGACATCCAGCCCCAAGTCCATATCCAGAGCACATCTTTGGACCTGGCCTCCCAGTTATCTGGTTGACTACCTTAGCAGTCTATTTGCTATTCTCAGCTGACTGTGTTTCAGCAACCTCTGTAAGAGCTATTCTGCATTCTCTGTATAATTATTGGTGTAGGAATATGAACCCTAGTCCAAACAACACGGCTTGAGACTCAGCCAAGCTCCTTCTCCTTTCCTGAACAAATATTATTTATTCATTAGGAATGTAGTCATTGGAATGAGTAGCT
Source organism: Empidonax traillii (assembly GCF_003031625.1). Taxonomy (NCBI): domain Eukaryota; kingdom Metazoa; phylum Chordata; class Aves; order Passeriformes; family Tyrannidae; genus Empidonax; species Empidonax traillii. The sequence continues at coordinate 1,435,828 of NW_020955259.1, read as the reverse complement.
GTTCCTCACTTAGCCTTAGTGTGTGCCCCCAGGTCTCATTAGTTGTGGCACTACTAAAAGTGATGCACATGTGTCCATGTTTATACCCATGTCTAGTTTGCCTTCAATGAGCACAGCAACCCTGTGCTTACCCTGCAGCTTGTGAGTTGATTAAAAAGTGCTAAGCACCAACATGTGAGCCAAAAAGTTGCCTTCATGGTTCCACATGCTCTGGTGCCATATCCCAGCTCCACCTAAATCCAACAAAGCACCCTAGTGAAGCTCCAGTGGTGGGTCTGGTCTGAGATGCAGACTAAGGGCTATCTCAATAAAGAAAGCAAATGCAGTCATTGGCCTCAACAGGAGTTAAAGAGATGGAACACAGTGGAAGACACCTATGAGAGCTGTTTGGATCCACATACTTGAATGGATTAGTCGAAATTAGGACAATTCTTATTTATTTTAATTCAGTGAGGGGTGCTAGATATCAGCTTTTGAGTTTGGCATGTCTCTAATATTTCCAGATGAGTGAACTTCTGGCTTTTTTGCTGGTAAATTTCCACAGTTTTATGTTCTTAATGTAATCGGAGCAGACAACGACCACAGATTTTTTTTTTTTTTTTTTTAACCAAGGACCATTTAATTATACCCAGAGCTACTGAAGTAACCACTTTGTGGGTAGTAATCAGTGAGAATTTTTTTACGTTTTCTCCATGGAGCAAGCACTATTTGCAAGTACACGATCCATCAGGGTTCTCTGAGGTATCATAGTGAACAGCAGCATAAACAGAATATTTTTTACCGTGATCCCAGCAGGCTCTTTCCTTATCTACAGACTCAGTGCTTTGGATTATGTAGGAAAGGGGACATAGGAAGATTACAGCATCTGAAACTTTTTTATTCTGTTTCCCACTGCTTCATGTGTTGAATTGAGGCAGAAAAAGTATATTTATATACTCAGTTATGGGGACAGTTCTCACTGTTGCTGAGTCAGAAAGAGTAGGTTTAGCGGGAGAAGAAGGGGAAGTGTAAAGACTGGAACAGTTGTTTTGCCAGTCTAATTTCCAGTTCCACCACTTGACATCCCCCCAGTCACGAGATGACAGTGCCAGACAAGGAGCTGCACAGCGGCTGCCTCTGCCCCACCACCACGGGTGTTTGCAGAGAGCTGAGCTGTGGGCAGAGCACTGAGGTTTGCTTAGACAAAGTGAAAGTTCTGGGAGCAAAGGGCCCTGGTAAAAGTGGAGGAAGGGACAGAAAACACCCAAAGCGAGAGTCTTTGCTGGAAAACTACTCCTCCCTTACTAACAGCTGCCAGAGACGTCCACAATGACCCTGCAGGTAAAGACAAATGAAGACACTGGTTGTTGCCACTGCTAATTCTCACTTTGACAGTGCCACTGATATTTTGGTTTTTCCTTAAGTGTGAAATCTATGTTCCATACATGGCACAAGGCTGGCACTTGGCAGTTTTGAAATCTCAGATTCATGGTCCCCTCACCATAAATACCCAGGCAAATATTCTTTTCCTTCTAATGCAACAACAGGGTCTTCAGGAGATTAATAGATTATTGATTTTTTTTTTCCCCCATTGGTAAATTTAATAGAGGACAGACAGATGGAGCATTGAAGTAACGTTGTCAAAAGAAAGAGACAGTAAAGATTTATCTAGCAAACAGCTCACTTTAAGGTATTAGTTTCAGGCAATCTATGGAGTATAAGGTGAACCTCTATCCCCAACAAGCCATCAATTTCTAGCTGGCCTGTACTGAATTAAAAATTGACTGCAATTCCACCACCATTATGAATGTCTTCTATGGTATAAGCATATTAAATATTTATGGGTTTGATCATTATGGTATAGTCCCACGCTTTATTACATTTACGTACACTTGCAAATATCTAATAAAATATACACATAAAATAAATGAAAAGAATTATTAAAATCCCAGTCCTAGAGAAGTCTGGACATTTGTTGCTTCCTTTAATCATTTTGGAGTGTGACAAGAGTTACAAAGGACAGGGCTTCTGTTGCAGAGCTTAGAGACAATGTTTTATCAACAACAACCAAAAGATCTTAGACCCTGGTTTAGCAAAACATGTGACGAAATCCAGTCCTGATTAACAGAAGACCTAAGGACATGCCTAAGTTGCACTTTTAACAGCAAAGAGTTAAACATGTCCTCAAGTCCCTCACTGGCCGAGCATCTGAGGCAGGTGAAGGGGCTACAAGGCACCACTGACTGTCACATCCTGCCTGACCCACTGTCACTCTGCCATCTGGTCTGGTCACAAAATGCAAGCAAAAGCATTTTTGCCTTTTCCCAGCAGACTGCAGCCACACCTGGAGTCCCAAGATCCCAAATGGGAATATGACAACCCAGTGGAAGGGCAACAGCCCAGATTATTGTCACTAAGCAGTACCAAATTCCACACACTGCTTTTCTTCAGAAAGCTGTCTTCCTCCTTCTTATTCTCTGAGAAGTCATAGTAAAAAAGAAAAAGTGTTCTTTTTAGATAAGGTTGTTGACATGTAGGCAACTGTTTGGAATTAAGGCAATATGGAATTTAAATTGTGATTAATCAATTTGCACATTGTAGTAGAGCTTGAAGTCCATTGCAGATATTTCTGATATGGTGAAAACGCAGACTCTAACTTAGGTCTAAATCAACTACTTCCTTTAAATCAGAAAAGGGTCTTCAATATGTTTGTGGAAGGCCAGCAATAAATTTTTATTTATTCATGAGCCTCTATTTTTACTGATTGCTGGGTTTGCAAATATAACAGAAAATTAAATACAGTCCTTCTTTCCCTGTCTTCCTACTTAATCACAGTAAGATCTGATGCAACAGCTAATTTCTGAAAAGATTGCATAACTAAGTGCCTGGTTATTATTTGACAGGTATGCAAATAAATTAGGATTAATTTCATCGAATCCAAACATGGGTATAGAATTTACATGGGTGACATCAGTGCCAGACTTTATGTACAGTACATTCAATTTCTGTGTAAGTTTAAGCTTTGGGGAATTTAGGGCTTCAAGGCACTATATTTGCCAGAATGTACAAATTCCACCACAGATTCAAGCAGCAATTATAAACTCCACAAGTACTGAGCTATGAAGAAGTTTGTAAATGCCACTATGCTTTTAAGAAGTTCTCAGACATTCAGGTCTTTCATGCAGATTGCATCGAAATGAATCAATCAGCCTCCTGGATAAATAAGCAAAGTTTCTAGGCAGGAATTAAGTGAATCTATATACATACATACATATATATATATATGTGTCTGTATACATATTTGTGTGTGTGCCTATGCATATGTGTGTAAATATATAATATTTTGTCTAGTCTATGCCATTCCTGAGATCCCGATTTTTAATTTTTTATTTTTTCCCCTCCCTCTCCCCCCCCTCAAAAAAAAAAAAAAAAAAAAAAAAAAAAAAAAAAAAAAAAAAAAAAAAAAAAAAAAAAAAAAAAAAAAAAAAAAAAAAAAAAAGGATGAAAACCTCCAATTTCCCATAGTCCTGCCTCAAAAGTGACTACTGTTATTTAGCTAAAACTTCCTGGAGAATAGGCATTATTCTTCCAGGAGGCCATGCCCCAGAGAGCAGAGCAGGAACAGCTTGGAGTGCAGGGTGAACTTTAGCCAGAGATGGCTGAGGAGGTCTGCTACTTTGTTTGTTTGTTTGTTTTGTTTTGTTTTTAATTGTTGAAAAAGTATCATTTCATCAAAATCTAAACTTCACAAGGAAGCTTATGGATTTTTTTTTTCTGGAAAGACTTTGGGACACTTATATGGGCATAAGTGGAAAAAAAGTAATTTCTATGCTGCTCTGAGGCCTTAAATCTGGGACAAGGGTTTGAAATAAATGTGATAACCAATAGGTTCATTCCTTCCCAACTTGGAATAAAACCAAACCTTAGCTCCCCATCATTTGCCTGGCTTGTTTATTTCATTATTGAACTCTATATAAAATAAAAACATTATCTATCCTTGCATATGGAGCAAACCAGGAGCGAGGTTTGGATTGCAGCTTCTGACCTGTGTTATTTTACAAACAACCATGTCCTTGTGCATTTATTTCTGACTGTTGCCAGTCTCTCTGGACGCTGACCATATTGTGCATGATGAGTTCAGTTAAGAGACCCTGAGTGTCTCTGCCGCTGTGGGAGCCAACCTGGCAACAGGTGGAGTAAGACTGGAAACATCGCCCAACCAGACAAGGCTGCAGGGACCATTTCATCACAAAGACTCACTGTAAGGAAAGACTAAGGATGTTACTTCTCTGTTTCAAGGATAGAAATGAGGATTGGAGTTTACCCCAAGGAATCTGCTTTTCTTAAGACACTCTGAGCACGTAACATTAAGCTGGGTTTGGCTTTGCTGGGATTACCATGGTAGTCTCGAGGTATTTAAATACCTAAAGCCCAGCCTGTTCCTGATTTTTCTCTGTCTAGACACAGACTCTAGGATCTTTTATTGCAGAAAAATCTTATGCAGTGTTTTCTATCGACCTCCAAGCAGTGCAGGCCAGGCTGAAAATCTTTCACTGAAAATACTTTGTCCCATAACTAACCTTGGCCTTGCGTACAGCGGGGCAAACATCGGCGGAGGGGATCTGATCTTAGGGTGCTGTTATCCTTGGATTCACAACTCACTTCTTCTGCAGTTTTTAAAAGTTGCCCTGCTTCCCCTCCCCATCCTTCAGCTACTTTAGTACCAGCCCAAAGTCACACTGTGACTTCAGCTCCCAGCTCCAAATTTAACTAGTTTCTACAATCTGTCGGCAGCAAACCAAGGGGTTTTGGCTCGAGACGAACTTGCAGAAGGTGACACATAAAGTTAAATCTAGCCAAGGAGGATTTGGGTTTGTTTTCTCTGCTAAAAGGAAGCTGTAATCCTTTCAAAGAATTACCAAGGTATTTTGGAATGAAGATAGATAATTTCTGAAGTTCACACTGAGGTAATGTGTTATTAACCTCAATTGTTCTGTTTTAATCTTCTCTGTCCATGTGAACAAAGTTGGCTTTTGGCTCTGACTTAATTAAGAAAATAATCATCTACCATCCTGACAAAACTCAGAAGTGAATGGAGATGTGTGAAGGAGAGGACAACAAAGGGCAGGGGGGTGCCATATTCTGCTGAGGCAACAAAGAGAAGGATAGACACTATTTTTCCAGACCATTTAATGCCATGACCTCACATATCATGGGTTTACTCGAGTGAGTGGAGGTTGCATCTCTCACAAAGAGTGTCTTTCCACCCTTGATGCTATGTGGTTATCCTTCCCTGGGGTGCTCCCACTTTGGGAAGCAGAGAGGCAGCCCAGAGGGGAAGCTGCTCCACTCAATGCTTTTTCAGAGATTACCGTAACAGGATGCCCTTGAGTTCTTCACAGATGCCACCCTCTAATCTCCTGCTTTATTCAAAGCACAAGGGAGCATGACAAACTAATAGTGACTGTGGCTAAAGAAGTTCTCCAGAAGCCACCACTTGGCCCTTTTCAGCAGTATCTATAATCCAGGCTTACTGGGCAATTCCTTCTGAGCTGATTTTTTGCCACGTAAAATGATTCTGCCTGCTCTGCTGTACTGATAGGCAGAAGAAAATGGGAGACAGAAAAAAAAATGGGAAATGCCAGTTGGCACTGAGAGACGTGTTGTGCTTAGTGAAGAAATGATGGTGTTTCATGGCCTGTAGCATGACCCAGGACAGGCTACAGGATCTTAAAGGTCCCATTTAGGAAATGGATGACTATTTTGCAATTTCTTTACAAAAAACCCAAACAAACAAACAAACAAAAATATTTGTTTACTTGTCCCAGATATATCAGAGCAACTCTCAAGTCTTCGTTTGCGAAGCCTAGCCGTGAAAAGGAAAAAAAAATTAGAGCGTCACAATTTGGAAGTACTTTTACCAGTTCACCATTCCTCCTTGCAGCAGGAAGGAAAGGGTGGGTAGGGTAGATGGCAATAGGAAAACATCCGGCTCAACACCTGGCAGAGCTAGCAGGTGGGGATGTGGGTGGATCCATCTTCCTGAAGGGGGCCTCAGCTCTCAAAAACGTGGGAAACAATTCTTGGAACTGTGCAAGAGTAGTTTGAAAATAACAATGCAATGTGTTCTGTGTAGAGTCTCCATACAGTTACCCATATCTCTTCTCTCTTGGCAAAGAGATCCAGATGCTGATTTCACTGAAGTCAGCAGATTTCACACTCATATTTATATTTCCTGTGAAGTGGTTTCTGTCCTTGTCTTTCTTTCTCCTTAATTAATTCTGCATCATCCAATGCCCCTTTTGGCATTCCTGATTTTTAATGTTCTTAGATTTCTATGGTTTTCAATGATAATCCTTAAAACTAAAGTGTATAGATATCTTTCTAATCCAGTTTTCTTCCTTCCTTTTCATCTGCGTAATATGATTCTCTCCCTCCTATTTTTCTGCAGGCTGCCAATGCCAAAACAAAGCTAGTCCTATTACTCTGCTCATACATTTTTAATGAATTTTTGTTTCATGCTCACTATTCCATTTTGGTGAATAGATTTCTATCTCTCTTTCATGTATCATTATTTATAAAGCTTTCTCAGCAGGTCTCCCTTCTGAGACTCTTTGACAGTAAATCTCAGAGAAGCAGAAAGACTCACAGTAGCCAGCCAGAGACAAGGTGGATCCAGCACACGAATTAGCTGGTTCCACTGGGGCTGTTGGGAGCCCAAGGGCTCAGTGTTGCATCTTCTCCCTGGCTCAGCACAGCATGAAGCAGAGCTCCACGGCTTCATGCTGGAGGTAGCTCAGGTGCAGCTGTCTCAGAAGAGAGTCAGAATGAGCATGTGTCCGTGCCCATCACACAGCTACACCCCATGGCATTCTTCTCAGAGATAGATTCCTCTAGGAAGTGGCTGTTCTTGCAGCTACCTCCTTCAGGATTCTTGCTCCTAATCCTAAAGCTCTATATAGTCAGCAAAGATGGAAATCCCCATTGTCCTCTTACACTTCACAGCTGTACAACACCTGGAGCTGCTTTCAGGCTTCACTTTTTTTTTTCAAACAGCATTGCATAGACTGTCCACTTTCTGCCTCTGTAAAATGTGGTTATTCCAAGAAGACGTTTTTCATGCTGCCCTTATACCTTCCATTCATGCCTAGTTTATGCTTATCTAGTATTTTGTGTTTGAGCTTCTGGCTCCTTGGTTTGCCCTTTCCCAAGTGCATTTGTCTTCAAAGTCCTTGGGAGGAGTCATTTTTCCATTATGATTCTGCGACCTTTCATTTCCACACTTGACTGTCATCAAGAAGTATAAAGCCTTTGGATTCTGGCTATTCCTTCATTTCAGACAAAATGAATAGCAGTAATTTCGGGTGAACAGAAGACTTCACTTTTCCCTGCCAGAGAAGAACCTGATAAAAAAGTCTTTTTTTTTTCTTCTCTCCCTGCCACTTTTGCACTGAAACATTTTATTTCACAGAACTCGAATAAATTAGTCAGAAAACTTCAAACATATCACCTCTATCAGGACCTTTCTTTAGCAGCTAAGGCCAAAACCACTGGTATGTCACTCTTTTTCATTACTCCAACCCAGTGCTATCAAATCTAAGTTTGAGGACCTTCCAAGGGCCATGGTTAGCTTGTATCACGTATCTCTGTCTCCAAGGCCATTCGGTTTTTATTCAGATGGAAGGACTTATCCAAGAATCCACACTGAATGTGCTGGCAAACCAGTCCATGGCTTCAGATTTCATCTCTATTGGACATGTTATTAAAAATATTATCATTGTGAGCAACTGCTTTGCCTCAGAAGCCATTTGAAATAACTGGATGCTGCTTAACTAGAAAAAAAAAAAAAAGGAGAAGAAGTCTAGGGGTGTTCTGAAATGATACACATGAAAAGCAAGATTCCTCAAACATACAAGTGTGGATTTTTCCATGTACATTATTTCGTAGAAAATATTTAACTTATGATTTCTTAACTTCGAGTTTAATCTATCCAGGTTGTCTTCCTGAAGTGCAATTATACAAAATCAAATATCAGTAAATACATTTTATGTGCGCAACCTGTTTCCTGGAAGCCAGGCAAAAATGTTAGAAGAAAAGAACATTCTCACAGCGTTTCTAATATTTTTTAAAGAAAACCAGAGCTTCTGGAAAATTCCACATGTACATTGTAAATCTGGCTGTTCTGTTGGCTTCCTCTTCTAAATTCCACAGTGATAGGGAGGACTTTGTACACAATAGCAGCTGATATTTGAATAGCTTGCAAGAGGTTTTGCTGTTAGCATCTCAGCCTCAAACACCCAGCAGTATTCCATTCCCTCCCCCCTTCCCCCCCCCCAAAAAAAAATGTTTAGAAGGAAAATAATTCAAAATTGAGTTGTCTGGAATTATTTTTGGCCTGAACTTGAATCACCTTTGGCATTAAACATGCCTTTCATTTTGGCACTTGAACTTTACTCAAGGAGATGGGGAAGAGCACAGGCACATTGCCATGTTTCAGAACAAAATACCCATTTTACATTGCATTCCCACTGCCTGTATCTAATTGCATGTGAATATCTGACAGGAAATGGAACAGGATACTCAGCATTCAATGCTTTTAGGAAACAGATAATTGGTAAATTGCTCTTTGCTATAGTTGAAGGAACAATTATTTTACTGGACTTACCAAAACCAAACTGCACCAGGAATGCCAAAGAATACTGACAGTCTGTACTCTACTGGGTGAAAATGGGATAATTCTTTCTCCTTTTTTTCTTTTCAGTTTTTGCTACATTTCCTTCCCTAGTCTGATGATCTTTTCTTGTATGTGTGGGATTGCTAAGAAAAAATAGTTTAATTTCAAATGCTGTTAAGATAATTTGCTGTCACATACAGGTTTTGCTTATTCCCCAGCCATAATAATGTCATTTTTAACAAATTATCATGGTTGTCCCTACATTACAGAAATGAGATGTGTTCCTAATGATCAGTCTCTGGCCTTTGAGATAGAAAATGGCTTTGCACTTTTTGAGCATCCTGAGACAGTGATCTATTTGAATAATGAAAATCAAGAGGTTCATGGACAAGGGAAACCTCTTCTCTTCCCCCCTCCTTCCCTGATAAAGAAATGAAGGGAAAGAATCCTTTTGAAAAAGAAGATTTCCAAGCAGACACAATACTCATAACCTCCACCTAATGGTAATTTTTAATGATTTTCCTATGAAACTCTCCCCTAGGAAAGTTTAAGAACAAGGTTACTTCTCCTGTGGGCACTTTCAGCCGTTGCTCAGCTTAATGGGTCCTAAAAGGTAGTGGTTTACGGTTGGGTCCTCATAGGTCTGTGATTGACCTGCATGATCTTTCCTTTATAATTTCAGTAGAGATAATATTCCCACCTATTCAATAAGTCCCAGAAACAACTGAAGTGATTTTTTTCTTGTCTTTGCGGGGAAGCAAGAAGAAGAAGCACATCAACTGTGTGGCAACTTTTCACATCTTTGTTACACAACAAGATCTGCCAGTGATGCAGATGTCGTTGAAATGAATGTGGTTTGTGTACCCATCATGTTCCCAGCCTAGAAAATGTAGTGGTGTGTTCTCAGAGAGTCATCAGAAGCTGTCATTTTGCCCAGTGTGGTTTTGTCAGTGTTAATGACATTAAAATATAAAACACCTATTAAGAAGTAGAACTCTAATTGAATGATACAACGAGGTAGGTAAATTCAGAGATGAGCCCAGGGGACAATTTCAGTAGCTTTTGCAATTCTAAACCATTTCCCTTATAATAAGAAAAGGAAACAATGAGGAAAGGAGTATGAATATCTAACAAATATATATGACTTTAAAAAAGGCTTGTGGGCAGCAATGTTATATTGTACTTTGTACATTCCTCCATAAGAGAAATAAAATATTTATATTAGAAAGCAGAGATTCAATTTAGATTAAACCATTTGAAGACTGATGTGCCAGATGACAATGAATTTAATGACGCTTTATAGTTTTCATCATCTGTAATAGTAGGATAGTGGAAGCACTTCATTAAATTTTACAGTGCCCCTGCCAGGTATTGCTATTAGAGACCATCAAAAGGAAGGTGACTTGCCCAAGGTAGTACTACGTTGAACTCATAACTCATAAACTTCAGAAGTATGAGGTTTATTCTCTGGTCTAACTATAAAACCTGAACTATGTCAGCCTTACCCTTTCCCTTGGGTCTGGCAGACCTGCATATTAGAGTGTCTGTGGGGGCTGACTCCTGCAATCATGCCTTGTCTCTATTTCTATCTTCAGTCAACTTGGTGTGTCTGTTTGATGCATAAACACCATCTCAGCTGGAGATGAGCTAATTTTTGTGGAATTTGTATGGACAACATCAAGTTCAGCAATCCCCATCTGATGTATGACTATATGGCAGTTAAGAGACAGTGTTGCTGCACAGAGCGAGAAGATTGGCTTTTTCTAGCAGGAGCAGGAAACACGAGCAGCTCTGAAAAATGACACGGATGTCAGTTTGCTTTTTAAAGATACGTTAATCTTTCAGAAAAGTGTTTCTGAAGTTGTTTTTGGACTTGGCTTTCGTTAACGTCCCATATTGCTAATTGATTTTTGTGACCTTCCCAACCCGTATGAAAACAGGGTGGCTGGGGCTGCTGAGGGGAAGCACTGTTTGCTACCACAAGAGCTGCATGGCTGGCAGCCAGCAGCACAATTACACCACGTGCCTGGAATGATAATTGAGCCATTGCTCCCCTCTTTACTTTTAACCTTGTTATTAGCGTTGATGCAGCTTCTGCTTGACAGATTGACAGACAAGAAGGGCCACAAAGACTTATTATGAAGACATCATATAGAAGGTCCTCAGGAGGCACCACAGTGAGAGTCCACTTGGGTTCACCCAAGCAGAAAATAAGATAAATCATTCTTATTGTTAATTATTACTGTTGCTACTGCTGCTACTACTATTACTGTCATTACTTGCTTCGTCCAAGGAGGTGCTAGAGATGGTAGTTTCTACTCAGCAGGGAGGAGGGAAAAGAACATCACATCCCAGGAGGAAGATCTGCCATTTTTTCACTTCTCCCATCCCCTTTGTACAGTTTTACAGCCTCTCCCATGGCTCTGTTCCAGTTTTTTCCCTTCTTTCATTCCCATTTGTCTGTAGCCTGACCTCCACCCCTCATCAGTAGGGCTCCCAGAAAGCCTGAGCACCGCTTCAGAAGCTGGATTTGCAACAGCGAATGAAGTCCTGAGCTGAAAACTGACATCAGAAGTGGGCCACCAGCAAAGAATTTGGCAGGAACTTTCCCTGGGAATTAGACCCTTTGGAGATCTGTGGTGCTCAAGTCCGTATAGCACATAATGAGACAGTCCCTTTCCTCAAAAAAATGTACAGGCAATGTTCCAGAGGGGAGCCCAAAGAATGGGAGATACATGCTGGGAAATTATAAAGAAGGACACAAAGTGAGATTCTTTGAGAGAGAGAAAACTTTGCTCTAAGATTAGAAATTAGGCAGAGGGGGTAAACAGTGGTAAGAGTGCAAAGCATTTCATATAGATCTAGACTGAAATAGGACTTCACACTTTAATATTCCTAATTTTCAGAACATGTTTTTTCTTAAGTTTTTGGGTTTAGTTTGGTTTGGTTTTTTGTTTTGTTTTTTATTTCAGAGGTAGCTACTTGTTGAGGTTTTTTTTTGTTTTGTTTTGTGCATGTGCTCATTGGGTTTTGGT
>NW_020955259.1:1358029-1423223 GCF_003031625.1 Empidonax traillii | reverse complement strand
TAGATCTAGACTGAAATAGGACTTCACACTTTAATATTCCTAATTTTCAGAACATGTTTTTTCTTAAGTTTTTGGGTTTAGTTTGGTTTGGTTTTTTGTTTTGTTTTTTATTTCAGAGGTAGCTACTTGTTGAGGTTTTTTTTTGTTTTGTTTTGTGCATGTGCTCATTGGGTTTTGGTTTTTTTTTTTCTTTAGAAGCCACAAATCTGTTCCTTTATAATTTTTACTTTTCTTTGTGCAGGATATCTTGTCTTTTAGGTAATGAGGTGTGGGTTTTTTCCCAGTAAATTCCCAAGGCTTTCACTATCTTTAGATTTAACACGTGTAAAAATTACTTCTACGTTACTTTAACATTTCTATTCTCATTACTGGACCTTTTTAAATCAATATTTTTCATGTTTTACACACATCTCATGGGTACCAAGCTGGTAATTTTCAAGCTCAAATTTACCATAAGGAGTCAGTCCAAATTTAATAATAAAATAACTTAATAATGATACACACAGCACTAGCTGAAAACAAAACCTCTGAGGCAACATATCATAATGATATAACAATCCATTACTTACTGTCCTTAGCTTTTTTTCCTCTTCTGCCTTCCACAATTAAATCCTAATGGTCATGAAGAGATTCTCTGAGGTTTTTTCACAATGCAGTTTTTCTCAAAAGCATCTACAATTTCTCGTGTGCTATTGTTCAAAACATACAAATAAGCTGCACCATCCAATATTTTAAAAGTAGAATTTTACTGCCAGTTGGAGCATGTTTAAAGTGCTTTTTACTAATTACAGCTTGAGAGAGGCCAGGGAAGAGATGTTTAAAGAGAACTGCTGCTCTGTAGGGGTGGATGCAGGCACAAACTTCATGGGGGCTGTGCAACATCGCTGCCTCTCCTGTCTGACTGAGCACTGCACTGGCCACTAAACTACTACATTTTATTCTCTTTGTTCCCTTCCACCAGGAATTTAGCCTGCAGCAGGCCAGGAATAAAGGCGAGCAGATCGCATGTGTGGACAGCTCTGGTTTTGCACTGGGGATAGAACAGTTCCTACGGGGACATGATCTCTTAGTGACATCCTGACTTTCTCTCATTGTCTCAGCCCTGCTTAGCTTCAGGAGCTGTTAATTTCCACCCACAAGTGACACAGGAGCTGAGTGAGGATTGCTGGTTTGGACACTCCTGTTGGAAAAAAAAAGAAAAGGGAAAAGGATATCAAAACCACATCCAATATGTACAGTGCCAATATCAATTAACAAGGAGAAGGAATAGTTTTCAGTTGTCCACATAGGGCAGCAGTGGTTTAGTGACCTTTTTTTCTTCTTTAAATAATCAAAAACTGTGTTAGGATTTCTGGATGGGATGTTAAGGAAAATTCATGGCCTTTAAACACATAGAAAAAGGAAAATTCAACATTCTTATGGACCAAGTTTGGCATAAGACACATAGCTCATCTTGGTATAAGCACGAGAGTTCAAGTTCAGACCAACACTCTATGCTTTGCTCATCATTGTTGCTTTCACAGAGCCACAGCCTGACATGTCTCCTGCAAGACCGCCAGCCTCAAAGTTTTTTATTACATCTCACATTATTGCATTTTTTTCTTAAAGGTCCTGCTCCTGAAAACATGCACAGCACAAGAATCTCAGCTTTCCCTCGGAGAAAATGAAGTTTCCAGACTTCACTGTTGCAGGACAAAGCTTGGAAAACATGAACCTTAGTCAAACCTAAAAGGAACTTCAGGAGCATACAACCATCTCTCTTTCCTTTTTTTTTTTTTTTTTTAACACCTCCTTTCTTTTAAAGCTGTCACACAACTGTTCTGATCCCTGACTCACAATCTCTCAGGGCCCAAGGCTGGCAGCCCAGCTCCCCTAGATAGGAAGGTTTGCCAGGGAGAAGCCCAACAGCTCTGGGCAAGAGGCAAAATGAACAAAGCACCACCTCTGAGCTGTGCAGAAAGTCAGTCCACAGGGATGGCTCCGTTCACGCTTTGAAACCTGTTGTCAGGCTGTGTCTGCTCACAGCTTCCCCCCGGGCTGCCTTCCCTTCTCTGTCCAAGCACATGAGCTGGGCAGGAAGACTCTCTAAATATTTAACAAATGCACTGAGTCAGGAGCTGAAGCTGTGCAGCTATTAAAGAGAAGGCAGAGTTCTCTTCAGGATGTCAGTCCAAGGACTTTCTGGACATACTCCATCGCCTGCAGAGGAAGCCTTCTGATGACCATAACCCTAATCGAGGTATATTAATAAAGTGCCTAAACACAGGTTGGATGTATCCAGGCTAAACCCTCATGTCTTCAACAGCTGCCCCTTCCAAAAGAAAGGACTGCAGAGATCTTTACTGCAATTACAGAGTGATCCTGCAACTAAGAGACAGCTCTAAGAAGTGGCGACCTGAGCCTACTCACAGGAGAGTGTAGATAATCTCCTTCATACATATCTTATTTTTCAAAGTATGCCATATGGATTAAAGTATCTCACACATCCATGCCTTGTGCCTGCAGGAGATTTTGGTGTTATGTAAAAAAAAAAAAAAAAAAATTCAACAGATTTCTTCAGATGTGCATCAACAGACACATGGGAAAATAGCAGGGTCTTTGACTCAGGGTTCACTAAGAGAGGAAGAATATGCTTTCTGATGCTCTCCATGAAAATCTCTAAGACATCTCCTTTTGCACACACTCCTCTCAGAGCTGCTGAGTCAGCTGGATTCAGAAGTGGGTCCTTCCACACAGGCCATGCCCTGGGCAGCAGCACATGCAGGGGTCAAGCAAACTATGCTCTCCAGTTCCACCCCAGATATTTATGGCTCCAAAGACTGGAAACAAGAACCACGGATTTTTCCACATCCAAATGTCAGGGAGGAGAAGATGTGGGAGTTGAGAGGAAAAGAGGTTGCAGAAGACATGGGGATGTGGAGGAGGAAGAGGGTGGTGTGATGACAGGCAGAGGGAAACACACAGATGCAAATAAACAAACAAAACCCAAAAGGCTGAACAGAAGCAAAAGACTTCCCAAGACTGCCTGAAGTTTGGAAATACCAGAACTAAAGTTGCCAGGGCAACCATAATTGGCTCCACTGTGTATAAGCTTTAATTAGATGACCACATACTAATTTTTCCATGGGGTCTGGAGATCATTTTCAGTGCATGGTAGGTGCAGTGCTGGGCATAAAGGCCGATGTCCCAGAAGTCCCTCTCATGTCAGAGAACAGCTGCAGGGACAGTGGGACAGAGCTGGGCAAGCAGCAGGTAAGATGCTTTCACAGCTGTGGAAAACAACACAACCACAGATCCAGTAAATCAGGGCTTGTCCCTCACCCTCTGACACTACAAAAGAAATCACTGATTCCAGTATTTTCGCTGATGGTCATTAATTGGTGATTTATTTGGATATGTGGCTTAATGGAAGTGTTCAAGGCCAGGTTGGATGGGGTCTTGAACTATGGAGGGGCATCCCTGGCCACAGCAGGAGGGTTGAAACTGGATGATCTTCAGGGTCTCTTCCAACCCAAACCATTCTGTGGTTTTATGATTAACAATCCCACAATCCCAGGTCTAGAGGGGAACATGTGCACTTGAACATGGTGTGTGCTACACCACGGACTATCCTGACACATGAGCTGGTCCTCCTCAAGTACCTGCTCTGTGTCACAGCAGGTTTGGACAGTTATGTCCTTCTAGAAAACCCTCATAAATCTGCCAGAGGAAAGAAGTATTTTCAAGTTACATGAAAGCTGGATGTGCACATACAGTACTGGGGTCACAAACCGCTCAGAGCAGAAAAACCAGCTGCTGGGACTTGGCATAGAATCAGCACACACAGGGAGCTGCACAGCCACCTTTAACATCAGCATCACCTCTCCTTGTGTGAGCACCACCCAGCAGCGACCAAGTTCCTGTAATATTGCAGTCATGAATATAACATTACCACAAAAAACATACCAGTAGTGGGCCCCTGGCTATGTTACAGTGCTCCCAGTGCTTCTGCTGCTGGGCTTAAAGGTGTCAACAGCCACTGGGTGACCTTATGGAGGTCACTACCCTGAGCCCCTGCAACTTCTCACCTCATGTTTTGTCTCTCCTTTTTTTTTGGACTGGTGGCTTTTAAATCAGAACTTGTCCTCACTGCCTTTTCATGCAACGAGATGTGATTTTAGTCTGGGATTTCAATCACTTCTCATAATCCAAAGAAAACCATCTAAAGTTACTCCCAGGTCTTTAGTGTGTCACTGCTGTTACAGTGGTATCAGTATCATCATTTCAATATTTCTTTTAAGCTCCAGTGTTGCAGGAGCACTCTGGATGCACACACTAGCATTTGTGAAGCTGCTTTTGCTGACCCAAAGGAGGAGCGTGTTATTTTGTACTTTCCTTTTAAACATTAACACAAAGAAAAATGAAGGAGAACCAGAAAGGAAGCAAGTGGCTCACACAGTAAAATCGCTTTCGAGAAGAAATGACTCAGCCATTTTATGCTTAAACACAAACACATACACAAAAATATCCCTGCCACATTATGCAGAAATCACCCTTATTTCAGCTGGAAAAATAAAGAACTGCTGAAGCATGATGAAAGCAGCCAGAGCCAGCCAGCTCCCATGCCCAGCGCCCCGCGCCGCCTCCCCCTCCGCTCTGCTCTTCTGAGCCTCAAATCTGACCAAAAGAAAAGGGTTTTGAAAATCAGAAGGGGAGAGGGATCATTCCTGGCCTGAAATCAGACTTTTGCTGCCAAGTTTCAGCCAGAAGCAATTTCTTACAGCTGAGTTATAAAACTCTGGGCAGAAAAAGGCTGAGAAACAGAGAAGGGAGGGAGACAGAGGGATTGTTAATGGAAAGGCAGGCACGACCTTCACTGCAGCAGTGCTAGTGGGTGATGCTGGAGTCTTCCAGGGACAGGGAGCTCTTGCATTGAACAAAAAAGATGAAACACCTTCTGACAGCAATAAGAAAATTTGAGATATTGTCTTTCTTTTTTCTTTTTAAAAATTATTTATTTATTTCATTTTTAGGCCATTTTTCGTCATTTATCTGAGTTGATCCACTGAGTCATATAATCAGATATTGTCATTTTAATGCTGGCAGAGCTTTCTGAACTGTCTGTTTTTTGGTCTGTGTTTTACCTTTGCAATTACTGAAGGCACAGCCAAAAGTTCAAAAAGCCCAAGGCCACTAGGTATCAATTATAGTTTATCTGCATAAAAACTGCTTCTTAAAAATCACTTTGCATGTTTGCATGACTTCAGTCCAGTGGCTCAAATACCAAGCATTAATCATTTTGTGACTATTCAAACATGAGACCGTGCTTCTAATTCATTACTCCTCTGATGCCACAAGTATATGTGCAAACACTGAAGAAGAAAAATGGCCACAGATATAGGGGAGCTGTGAAGCAATTTGCCAAATATCACACATAGGATTTTGGCAGATGTAGAACCTGTGTCTCATTGCAGAATCCAGAGCTGTGCACTTTTTATCGCTACTCTGACCTCAGGACAGTGTTTCCCACCCTTGTTAATTAAAGAGTGTACTGTTCTTCTGGAAAAAAAAAAAAATACAAGATATACAAAGAAAAATATTCACGGAAAGTTCGTTGCCACGTTGTAGCAATTTTTTTCTTTTTCCAAATGAATAAAAAAAAAATAGATGAAACCTTAAACACTCATTTGTTACTTTTATTTTGCCCCTGTTTTACTTGCTTGCATGTTTGAGGGTTTCAGTGTAGGAGGATTTTGGATGGGTGGGAATAGCGTTTTCAATATTTGTGGGAACGCCTCCAGATACTCTGCACCAGTCAACCTTGTACATGGGTTTTTCCTCCAGTACCAACTGCCTCTTAGTGAGCTTGAGGCTGCCCTATGGTGTCCATGCTGATATGCCCTCACCCTGACCTACAGAAAACACCACAGCGCAGGAAAATAGCAATTCTGTCTTCAAGCCATTTATGTCTTTGGTTTTGTGGCTTATGCCACTGAGCGTAACTGCATCTGTGATTTAGATAGAGCTTTACCAGACATCAGCTACCACTGATGATATCTGTGAGGCAGGATTAGATTTAGCTCAGAGTGGAGATTTCCAGTGACTGATGATCCTGAAATGTTGATTTGTTGCATTGTATGAGCATAGGACAGGGCCTTGTGCTTTGCACCTTATACACAGCTGCACTGGGGCTTGAGGCCCCAGGACCACCAATATTAAAGATAAATGGTGTCTGGGTTGGTTGAGCAGTTCATTCCTATTCTGTTTTGACAATGCTGTGAGGGGCTTTTTGTGACCCTGGGTCAGTTTGGGGAACTACTTGCAAAAGGGAACTGTTCATTCTTGGACTTTAGGGAAGCGGTGACTGTACCACAGCCTACAGAGACAGATAAGTTCAGCTGATGTTCAGGAGTCATCCTATTCATCCACTGGTACTCATTCATGCCTGTGGTCATGTGAGAGTCACTGATTTAGGCCCTGAATAAAAACAGTGGAGGAAACGTTCACCTTGCAGTAGGTGGGATTACAAGTCATGAAAACATGTCTACCTCCTCCAGACTTGAAATATTTTTGTAAAAGACCTTTCAGTGCACTCTGCTATACAGTAGCCATTGGTGTAGCTGATTTCTTTTATACTCTCTAAAAACATTCATAGGTTTGTATCTTCTGCTTTTTATCAGGATTAGGAATGGGGCCAAACCATATCCAATTATTGAAGTTGCCATTGATGCTGTAAAATATGAAAAAATAAACCCCAAATTTATCCTTGGCTTTCATTTTATGACAAAGTTTTTCCAAGCCACATTTACATGGTTTACAATTTGAAAAAGAAATAGATTTTTAAAATTTGAAGAAGTTTCAGAACTGAAGAACCATTTTTATATATTGCTTCAGCCAGACCTTTAAATGCAGGGAAATATGTAACTCCCACTGAAGTCATTTGAAGGCAGTTAGGTTCTGGATGTCTTAGATATTTAAAAGCTCTGAACTTCAGAGGTGCTGGATCTTACATCTTATGCAAAGCCAAAAACTGGGCTTGCGAGTGACTTGTCCTGCCTGAAACCATTTAATTATCATCCTCCTGCAGGAAACAAGACTGCAAATTTGATATAAACTTACATATCTCACACTTTTTCCATTGGAAAACTGAAAATGAAGCCCCTCTGATTGTTCTTATATCACAGCTGATGTAAGCTTGGTCTCAGTTCTGGACAGACGTTCAAGGCTGGACACCTCAGTGAGTTCTAGAGAGTTGTATTGTCACTGTCTGCAACTCCAAATCGCCGTGTTTCCTTCATTTTGAGGTTTGGTGCCAGTTTCACACACAAAATATCCAAACCAGAGTGCTGGTTTGACATTTCATCTCTGTCAGCTCTGCAGAAAGTCAGTAATTGCAGGTTAAACCAAAACCAAAATGTAGTTAAAAGTGAAATGCAATGCAGAAGACTAACGGAAATGCTTCTGTCTGCTCCTAGATTCTTCAGTCAAAAATCATTTTTAGGTTATCTGGCCACTTCCCAGCCTTTCCTAAATGGAAAACTCAGTCAGGTCTAGTTCCACTGCTTTTAGATGTTTGTCACCAAGTTGAAATCTACTGGAAAGATGCAGGAAAAGGGACTGTCTGCCAGGAGGCAGGGTTTTCATCCCACTCCTACACATAAAGCTATAAATCATATTCTGCCATCAGATCATTATTTTTCTTCTGTTTCTTATAAACACAGCAGCAGCATCAAATGAAATATGAGCTTTCCAAGGCTGTTGGATTTCCCTGTATGTACTGTAGAAGGCAACATTTGCAGACATATGGCATGCAGGCTACTCTTAGAGAAGCATTTTGAAAACTGAACTTGGATATTTTTCAGTCCAATAATTGTAGGTGGTCTGGGTTACTAGCCCTAAAACACTTCAGTGGTAACTATTTTTCTGAGTCCTACACATCACTTTATATGACATTATAGGTTTGAGGGGGCTTTATTAAATAGAAATCTCAAATATAATCCCCTGAAATGAACTGCAAAATATTATCTTCTGAATGTGTGGCTCTTTTTTTTTATTATAGCTGCTTATTCAGTTACAACACCCAGGAGTATGTGGGTCAATTACACACCACTTGCAGTGCTTTGGTGAACAAGCTTTGGGCAAGCTGGATCTACTGCCATTCCTTCATCAGTTTGTATTTCTTCTTGCCTGTTGCCTCTCCTTTTGCCTCAGAAGTATTGTTGGGATAAGGCCACAATCAGGACTTCGGTTGTTATGGGAGAGGAAGGCCATGGAAGCACCTCAACTATTTTGTTAGTTTTGCTCTTTTGTCCTGCCTTTACCTCCCTATCTACATATGTAGAGAGAGAGAAGTGGAGATACTTACACACATATATCCATAGAGATATACACCGACCGTATAATGCGTAATTAATTATTTTTATGTGATTGACTGCTGAGTTACACTCTTCTCTATGGGAATTGAGGTGCATAGGCCTTTTTGGAAAGGGTGTATTTCAGGCAGGGCTATGGAAAAGAGCAAAGGAACAACACCTGCAATTTTCTTTGATACAGAGATCTGTATTGGTGCAAGCCCAGAGAATAGAAAGGGTGATGTGGATGGTTGTGGCAGGCAAGCCAGTGTGAGAAGACAAAGAGGCAGGAACCACCCACATGGGACCTTGCGTGCAAGGGTGGCAACATCATCCTGACAGCAAGCACATCCAAAAATCCTCCTGTGAACTCTCACAGACTTTGCTCCTCTCACGCTCTGCTCCTGGATGCTCCAGGCCTGCTGGGAGCAGTCCAAGGGCTGGACCCAAGCCCAGAGGTCCCTACTTGCAGGTTTGGGGATGGTGCACCTTAAACCACACCTGCATCAGCATGTCACATGTTCCCAAAGTCATTTCTCAGCTTTTGGACAGCTTGTGGATGCGGGTCTGCCCTGCTGAGTAGGGTGTCTACACACAGGTTCCATGTGAAGAAGGATCCGTGTCCCGTGCAGTTTCCCAAACCATGGCCAGGGCAGGTTTAAGAGACAGCTGATTTGAGCCAAGACAACTGAGACAACAGTGACAGGGGAGGGTATTTTTCACAGCACAAATGATCAAGTTCCAGTTCCTAGAACAGTTCCCTGACACCATTTAAATTACTGGTGTGAATGCAGCCCTTCACCTCGCCCGCAGTCGGGAGCAGCTCACCCCAGCCAGGGACCCTCTCTATAATTCCCTGCCACAGCGTATGGCAGATGTGACCCATCTACTGCAAGACTGGTCCGAGGACATCTTTTGTGCTGAGCGTGCAGCGGGTTTTAATCACGCTGTGCAACCTCTAACATGATTGCATTCATATTTATTGCTGCACTGACACAGACAGTTTAGCTACACTGCTGATGGATAACCTGGAAAACCTCGTGCATTAGCTCAGTTAGAAAACCCGATTTCCTGCCTCTAAGTGAACTGGGAGATGCTTTAGACACTGATACAAATGTCTCGTAATCCAGCTATAACATACCATTAAGATAATTGTCTTGAGACCAGGTAGTGCCAGATTGATAGTCCCTGTTCCATTTGCCAGTAACGCAGGTGCAGATGCTATTAACAAATGCATCCAGGCCTTTTTAAAACACGACTGAGCGCTTTGCTCCAAGGCTAACCTTCAGCAAGGAGTTCCTTGAGTTAATTATTCACTGTGTCAGTGCAGATAAAATCCCCAAATTAGAATTAATAAAACACTGAAATTTTAACCCTGAAGGGAATATCTGAGAGAAGGATGCTGCACTGACAAGGAGATTGAGTAGATGACCTAATAAGAAAAATTTAGTCCCTTTTCTAATTTCTGACTTCACCAGATGTGCTCAAATCCCAAGCATATTTCATGCCTTGGAGAACTCATCCAGTCCAGGGTACCTCTTGAACAAATTTTTTCTTTGGATATAATATTCCTCACTGTTGTATCTTCGGCCTTGCTGCTGCTGACAAGACTGATATGTGCATTCACACTCAATTCAACTCAATTAACACTCCACTGCTTGTGCTTGAGTGTTCATAGTGAAACAGCTTTAAAGAACACTTTGGATAAAGCATGAAATCTGATTAGTTGTTTGCATTTCTTTGTTCTCAGCCCATCTCTGCTTTTAGTTGTGTCTTCAGAATTATAAGTATTTTAAACTAATGAAGTAAAGAGCATAAACAGAAGTGGATAATCAAATAGGTCTTCTTCATGCTGAACTCTGAGATTTTAAATAGTGTTTAAAATTCAGTCAGAGCTGCAACTGCATTTTCTTCTGCTCATTCAGTCCTTGATGGTGAATTGGAAGCATTCATTATTTATCCACATCTGTCATTCATAAACCTGTTTATTATGAAAGGGATTAGACACTTCCCCCATACAAATCCCATTATTCCTTAGGATTTATAGTCGTACCATCCTTCTCCTTTGTAAATGATGCTCTCTGTCCTTTAGTAACATTGAGCAGTTGCTGTCATTTAGATAAACACGGGATAAATTCCATATTGCAATGGCCCTTCTCAAAGTAGCTGCACTCAGTCACACTGCTGTGAGTCTCACCAGCCACTTGCACTGGGTAAAGCAGTAGTGAGACCACACACAGTGCAGAAGGAACACCTGAGGGTCTTTCCTTCCTCCCCCACATGTGGTGGGGAATACCTGACCCAGAGACCAGGAGAGTGGAGTTGCCCTGGACAACAGATACCCCACATTGACACAACTGGTGTCCCCTGATACCCACTGGGGCAAGAGGCACAAGCCACAGTCCACGGACTGCACGGGAATTAAATACTGATAGCAGAATGAGGTCTGCAGTAAGAGTGAGCAGAAGCAGCTCTGATGAGCAAAACCGTGGAAGACTTAGGAGTTCTTTTTAGGCAACTAAGAACTAACAGACAGTTCTTTCAGGCAGCTAAAGCAGGCAAACAACCCATGCAGGGTTTTTTCACCTGGTAGGAGTGTTATGGTACATAACATTCCAAAGGTAGATCTTTGAAAAGTCAGAATTGGAGCAAAAATCCTTTTGAAATGTGAATTGCCTATGCAAATGTCCCCAGCCAGAGCACAGATCTGAGAGATGATGATGATGATGATGTTACTCCTGGATTGAATGGAATGGCAGCCCACTGAGTAACAAGGAAAGATCTTTTAGTAGAAGTGCAAGGAAATGTGACCGTTTTGGAAACAGTCTTGTTTTTCTTCATTCCCTTGCCCCAGGATATTGCATAAAACTACTGATTTATAGCCTGGGTTCAACTACTTCTAGGCACTACTGCAGGCACTCAAGAGTAGATCTGGTGGTGCTGCTCCCTGTATTTCCAAGCACACTGCTGGCTCCGTGTCTGAGCTGGGCTCTGCTTGTCTGAGCAGCCAGCTCTGTGTAGCCAACACAGCTCTCCCCAGCAAGGAAGCAGATGGCTCCTGGGACCAGAGTCATCTCTGGCAGAAGTCATTTGCTTTCACCGAGGTAGAACTGCAGCTACACTCATCCCAGGGGTCTGGACCTTGACTGCTCATCTGCATTGCCATATGCTCCACTCTAATTGTAAGCTGTAAAGTAAAAAACAAATACGCAGCTTAAACAAGTCTGCTCTGTGTGGTGTTATTTCACTTAAGGATTAGGTGAATCAGCTTCACTGAAGAAGGCAATCTCTTGCCATATGCCCATACAGACCCCCGGGGGGCTGCTGCAGGGCAGGAGGGAGGTGCGTCCTGTAAACTGTGTGACAGCTCCGTGTCTCTCTGTGGTTAATGCCTGGCTATAACAAATGGCACTTAGAGAAACAGATCTATATTTAAACAAGGCCTCATTGGGTAAATACCTGAAATCTAGCAAGGACTATTCTGAGCTCTCAGAGGAGGAGTCTTGAACCTTTTTAACACCGTGAAAATTCCCACTGTCATCAGTGAGCTCAGAGCATCGCTTTCAGACTCCTCTGTTTCAATGCACCAATTCACAGAAATGAAATTTTAAAACCAGAATAAACTCAGCTCCTAATGTTTGCATCTCTGAGGCAGCTCATAGTTACCTAAAGCTCTCCTTTCAGCCAGAAGAGAAGCAATTAGCTCAAGGAGTATCACCCACAGACAGAGTCAGGCATATATATATCACTGGGCACCAAGCTGTGACAGCCAAAGTAATGGGGCACCAGAAGACAAATACACCAACATGGAATTTGCTCCTGAGACAGGAACACAGCAAAAAAACCTCCAACCAGCTTCAAACTAAAAAAACCCAAATCTTGCAATTAATGAGGAGCAGTAGAAAATACCAAGGATAAAATTATCAATAAGTCAGCTGTTAAAATTGTAATACATCTTGAGGAAGAAAAGGTAAACCTGTGTATCTACCATACCATGAAGACAAGTGATACTGAGAGTTTCATAGGCAGAAGTTATATCCTTTATGAAATCAATTAGTATAATGGGTAAAAAGGAGGCAGACTGGTGGGCACACAGCCTCCTTTCAGGTCTGGGAACTTCTGCAGTTGCCTTTCATGGACCCTACAAGCATACTTCAGACCTACAGATGTGTGCCAGCTCTTACCCACCTCCCTTTGAGCTGACAGAGGGCATGACCAGGCTTTGAGCTGTGCAAACTTCAAAGCATTATCTGAAATACAGCTGTAATTCCACCATTTTTATAGCTATACAGAGTGAAGTCTTGGTGGGAGAGCAGTCAGATATTCCCTCCATGAGGCAAAAGAAATGATAGAATCCTGATTCTCTCTCCCTAAAGTGCTGTTCTGCAGAGCTACCAGAAACGAAACAGCCTTTATGTCACTAGCTTAGGCATATTTTATTCTGAATTCTTGAAGGAAACAGACCTCTAGAGTAATGAAGGGACAATAACAATAACAATTTTTTAGCAGGAGAGGGGTGCTTTAAAATTCAAAAAAAGTACTGGGCATATTGCTCTTATAGGAACCATTTGTCTTGTATCTGCTCCCTCAACTTTCTCTTGAGCTTCAGTTATGTACCAACACACTTGTGTTTAGGAAGGGTAAATATTACATAAGTCCAATAGCCCAAGATTTAAGTAAAGTTTTTCTTCCTTTTAATTTTGTATTTCAGCCCTACTTTCCTTACGGGCCTGACTTCAAAAAACCCAACTAGTGAAGGGATAGAAAGTCTTTCTGTAATTAGCCCAATAATTCTTATTGTCTCAAAATATATCCCAAACAAATCCAAAAACTTTCAGACAGACAAGAGTGGTCTTAGCATGAAAAGAATTTGGTTCATTATGGCTAGATAATAGAAATTTTTTTTTTCCATTAGATTCTACTTTGTTAATTTTAAGATATTCATTGAATTATTTCACATAAGAGCACCAGAAAACCACAGTAGGTATGAAAACAGTAAACAAATAGCATTAATTTTCATCTCATTTACTTTAGTTTCATACCACTTCAGTTTCACTTTAGCAGTTTTTTCAACTAATAAAAATCAGTAGGTTTCTGCTGCAACCAATAGCTCCAGAGTGATTTCTTCAATTGAGATTTAGGTATACTGGGTTTAGTGAACTGCTCTCTTTTTACCATGTAAATAAGTAAACAATCAGGTTCCATATTTTATATTTTATTTTACCTCTCCTTATGAAAAATATTACTAAGTAGAAGTGAAAAACTGTTTTAGAGAGGTGGGAATGGATGAATGCAGCACATTCACAGGATTTCCTAAGCAGGAAGATAAATAAACCTTATTATTATGCACAGTAATTAGCACTAAAAACATTCTCAGCGCTTCCATGGCACTGCTCACACAGCAGCTTGGTTACAGCTATTTTTTGTGTCTTGCTTTTTCCAATGCCCCAGACAGTTTGGGTTTGTTGCATAAAGATGAAAAAATTAATTTAGATTAAATGTGTCAACAGAGAGTAGTTCCATCAGTGAAGTGCAGTTGTCTCATCTTAGCCTGTACAAGATTTCCAGCAGAGACATGCCCATTTACTCCCTTCCCTACTCACTCCATGGAGCTCTGTAGGGTAGAGATAATTTTCTCGTACCTCAGTATGGCTTTGATTCTGAAAGGGAGAGGCATGGATTAAGGAAACACCCCAGCTGAGCAGCTGTTATTTGTGAATCTATCCCTCCGGCTAATCATGTAGCTCAAGCTCTAATAAAGCAATGAAACAGGAGCCTCAGTGCTGGCAGGGCAATTTTTGGCATGAATTGCAACTCATTTTAACCAGAGAGGTAAAATGGTAAAAAAACTAAGAGGGTTACATTTAAAGCTGTAAGATATCGTTCTTAACAGACCAGATTGTGAACCTCTTACTCCCACTTTGATCAAAAAATAGAGGCAGGACAACCCCCAACAGGCTGAAACTTCAGGTACTTTGGTGAACAGCCAGGAGAGATATTTTGATGTTAAGGTTTAAAGTAAATCCAGCAAAACATTTCTAAAACAGCAGCAATAGCCTGAAAAGCATGTGTTCAGAAATATTCCTTCTTTGAAAGGTCTGCTCCCCATGTTCACGGACCAAACAACTTTCATGTGGAATTTCTGAATCCACCAGTAAATGTAAAAAAACTCCACACGAAAAAAAACCCACCCTATTAATTTGTAAAGGGACTATATTTGATCTTACATAGTCAGGAGTTCAAAATTGCCAACATCATCTTTCCAAACAGTGCTTTTTGATCTTCACATTAGCAAGCTGCAAATTTATCTTGCCTTCCTCTGATACTTTCCTACCAATTATAAGTCAGGAGGCATGAAAAATAAGAAATTTTTGAATTTGGAGACAAAACCTGGCAAAGCACAATGGCACTAATATGAAGCATTTACAGGTTTTCATTATTAAAAGAAAATAATAAAGCTATAGATTTCTACTTTGGCCTCTTTCCTAGGAAAAAAAAATATTAAAAAATGGATACAATGTGTTTTTAAAATGCCCCAAACAGGCACTACCACCTCTTTATTCAATGGTTGTAGAGTTCCGCGAGGAGGTAGAAGGTTGGGGTTCAGTTCCCACTTCCCTTGCAGAGATCAGAACCTAGAGGAGGAAGTTGCAGATGCACAGGGGAATATTCTGCCGGGAAATACTTAAATACTTTGTGTTTTGTTGATTTTTTTTTTTTTTCTCCTGTTGATGTTGTTCCACTCTATATAGAATATTGAAATATTCATTAAGCCCGAGAGAACAGCTCTATATCATGGTGTTTAGGCTCTGCAGTGGAGAGGCAGGACATCACTCATGAATATTTCAATATTGTAAACAAAGTAGAACATTCTCTATCAGAGGTATTGAAAAAAATAGCTCTCTCCCCATCCTGAACTGGGGGACACTGAACAGCCTGGTGGTTAGAGACTGTTCCTGGGAGATTAGGGTGGGCTCAGATGTTCTCTGGTAGGTGAGGAAACTAAAGACTTCTTCTTTTGCATTTTGAATGAATCCCTTGCCAGATGAACTATTGAAAGAAAGGAGACAGGTGGCTTTTAAATTAAGTAATGTATCTTTATGTATCTCTTTGTCTTTTCTCCCTCTCACCTTCATAAATGACAAGCTTATCCTGACTTTTGGAACAGTTCTAAGCCCACTGAAATGCCACTTTTGGGCAAAACACATCCAAAGCTTACTCAAATCTGAACATATTTGATGATATTTATGTTTTTCACAGTTTAGTTCAGCTCCAGCATTACACAAATCATGTTTTGGCTTCTTTTTACAACTCCTCATGCTTGGACAATTTCTTACCCCATATCTGGCCATGCACTGCAAATGGGGTTAAAAAACTAGTGGAATAAATGGTCCAGAAGGGGCCTCTGGTAGGTGGTCGTTTCCATTTGGAGGTGAAAATCTCTGATTTGGTGAAGAAGCAGATGGATGGGTTGGAGGGAATGAAAGAGGTGCAAGGAACCCAATTACATCTCACTGTAATTAGACAGATCTATCAGAACTGACAGGTATGAAAATATGTTGATCTGATTTCTATGGTGTGGGTTTACTGCTTAAAGTTGAAAGGTACTACAGACTGTGCCAGAGACTGGAAGTCGTTGATGATGTATTAAAGTCTTAGGATTGGTAGTTGAAGTAAAATTCTAGTGAAGTGCCTAAAAAAAGTCCTAACCACTATTACATTTCTGTCCTAAAAACAAATAAACAAAAATCCCACCAAAACATGAAAAGCAGAACACAAAAAAACAAACCCAAGATGCTCAGTTGAGCAAGGCTTCCTGATTTATGTTTGAGTCTACTCTGGAAGCACAGCGTGGTATTTCTTCACAAACTGTATGGAATGCAGTGCTCGTTTCCTGCCTAAAAGTAGCTCGCCTGAGAGAGAAGAATTTAGGCCAACCATTTAACTTGATTGTGAAATTTGCTCTTATGCCTATACAGTATCACAGTATACACGGTGGCATGGATAAAGTCAGAGAAGAGCTGGAATAAATGAGCTTTGGATGTTCAAAGCTTTAACTTGCCAGGCTCTGAATGATAGGCATGCTTAGATCAGAACAAAATTTCTTCCATTGTCTTCAGAGCTGAGAATATCCCTTTAGTTGGCTAAGAAAAATAATGTTTGGAGAATCTCTGTGCAATATTATCTTATTCACACTATTTATTTTGTCTGAATTTGCTCTGTAGCAAGCATTCTGGAAGCAACGGAAGTAAAATAACTCCTCAAGCAATGACATAAATGCAGTGAACTGTCATTGCATATAGCTTCAAGAAACACTTTCCACATATATCCACCTACTTTTCTTCAGTGCAATTGTCACAGGAGAGTTCGCCAAGGATCCTAGATGATAGAAATTTCAAACACATCTTCCTACTGCAATTTATTCACCAAAGAATCCCCAGGCTCCTGAGTACCAAGGGAATCACTGATGTTCTGGGAGACAGGCTGTCACGTAGAGGCAGTCAGGTTGCATGTGTGTATATGCTCCTTAACAGACACACAGAGGTTCAGGCTGTGTCTGCATTCACAAGTGAAGTGGTGCAACAGAAGCACCAGATTATCCTATTGCAAACTGCAACAGCCACAAAGCCATTTTTTTCTAAGCACTCAGCAGCTACACCACAGGCCTTGGGTGGTTTTACTTCAGGACAGCTCTAATCTGGTCCTCAGGACAGAGCTCCTGTCAATTGCTGGAGCACATTAGGTGCTTGGTTGCCTGGAGCACAACAGTTGGCTGGATCTAGCTCAGGCACTCTGAGACAAATGTGCAAATCAAAATTGGAGAGCGGGGGCAACCAGGAGAGTCAAAAGCACAAAGCTTGAAGCCAAAAGCTTGCATGTTCCTGACTTCAAACCCATCATCTCTACACTCTGTGCTTCACAGAAACCTTCAAGCCTCTTTCTCACAATGGCAAATAAAAGCAAAGACTTTTCCAAGCCACCAAAGGCAGGACCATGGAGGGCATTACAGCCTGGGTGCAGCTCCCATGGTAGCTGTGAGCCATCCTGGATGCCTCTGTCATGGCAGTGTTATAAGCTCTACCAAAATAACACCAACTCTGGAGTCACTTCATCACCCTGAAGAAGCAATTTGGAACATCTGTTAGGACCACACAGGTATATGGAACTGGAGAGTCAACTGTCCCAGCTGGCCAGAGAGTTACTTTCCTCATCAGTTAGTGTCAGGATGAACCTCAAATCAAACCTATGCATATTGAAATAGAAGATACTAAAATTTAAGCTAAGCATATTGATCTGAGAGATGTCTTATGGCAGATTGGTAGTGCTAGAAGAAGTAATACTCTGATCTTTGCTTATTTGGTGGTTGTGTGGAAGGACCCAGTTCATACACCAGCAAACATCACACACCTTGCACCCTAAACTGAGAGACACAGAACAGTCACAAGGCTGGGACAACATCCGTTTATGGGGCTAGTAAATCCTTAGGAAAATTTACATGGTTTTGGTAAAGCAAAACATCTCACCAGCTTCTCAGAAGGTCCAAAAACATGTTCTTATACCCATACACATAGAAAGAACTCCACGATGCCCAAGTTCTCCATGCCAAAACAAAAATGCATACACTTTTCTCTCTGCAGCTCTACTCCTGACGTGGGAAATGCCTTCGATAACATCCTGAAAGGGTGTTATCAGAACCAGATTCCACAATTGTCTGATTAGACATTTAAACTCAGTTTTTAATGCCATATAAATAAACTACAAGGGAAGATCTTTACTTGAAAATCTTGGTTATAAAAGCAAATTATCCTAAAAATGCACCTTAACTTTTGGAGATGGGGCCTACATCTCGGCGGGCTCCATGGGGTTGTAGCACATTGCAACAGTTCCTCAACATAAACAAAAATAATCTAGGTAATTTTTGGTGTCTGCACATGTCACACAGCCGGAATCAGACCCAACTAGCCTCCTGATGACAGTGTCATATAAATATTAAATATAATAGTACTGTTACTGTTAATTTGGCAAAATGTGATACTGTGTAAAGGGAACTTTGTCTCTTTTGGCTGTGCTGCAACAAGGAAAACACATGTTCTCAACATTTGTAGCTGGACAGCTTTCTTTTACAAATGTTTGCTTTTCTTAAATTAACATACATGCGGGGGCTGGGAAGGAGTAGGGAGGCTGTTGCCTTTACCTGAAGTCCTTCAACCCCCTCTTTTATGAGCCACATTTACACCTACTGAAAATCTGGGCTTGGGTGATATTTGTCTCTAATTCAGAAGCAGTCTCTTATTCATCAGATAAAAACTGGAGAAAGCTGTCTAAAACCATTCCTGTCTTTTACTTTTGTACATTTTAATGCAGTACCTGTCACAAATGTAGGTCAGAGACTGAAGGTGGTGGCTGGAGAAATTAAGTGCTCTACTTGACACAATTGAAAATCAAATAAAATACTTGAGAGTTTAAACATTATACGTGCACATTTTTACTTATGTTTTCTACATGCTAAAAAGAGGAAATATTTATTTTCATGCAATCTGGAGCCCCAGTATCAACAGTGAGAAATAATCCTCATGAATATGGCTATCTGGGTATTTGCCAGCATTCTGTTTTCTCTAGGGTAACAAAAATCTTTCTACTTCATCCCTTCATAAAAGAACTTGAGTCTTGGAAGATGAAGTACTGACAGGAAGAAGAAGTCTGGAGAAGGTATCCCTAACACTCTCTAAGTACATGTTGCAGAGTATGAATTGCACTCTGAGATAGTTCAGCTACTAAGAGCTTGCAAACAAATTTCAGTAGCAGAGCTGTGGAAGCCTAAATGTTATTAGTTGCAACACACAACAGAAAGATGAGGATTTTAGGCCATTTCATTTTGAACAGGGAGAAAATGAGAAATAAAGAGGAAAATACAGGGAAAATTGTGACCTCTGGGGAGAAAATACAAAGGCATAATGAAGAAGCACAGGCATGAAAAGAGCAGAAGCTGGTAATGACTCTGTGTTCAGAGCTGACTGTCGAGCACTGGTGAGAAAAGTGTGGAAAACTTCATTATCTCACTGGGGAAAAGGTTAGAAACAACACACCACAGAAACAACAGAGAATGTTCTGGTACTTTATATAAACATGAATGAGACAGATGTAACTGCCCAAACTGGGTGCCCTATGAGACAGCCAGGAACAGCAACTGGAGGCCAAGCAGGCCATCCAGGGGCGTCTCAAGTGGCCCCAGACACTTTTCTGATGCTAAGAACCAGTCTTATGTGCCTACATGTGGGGTAGGTGTATAGAGTCCTGTTTGTGGAGGCTGATGTGTCCAGTGTCATTTTAGGTTCTGTGTAATATGTCTCTTTTATTATCTTAGAGGTTTTTCCAACCTAAACTATTATGATTCTTTGAATCTCTGGACTCCATGTGACGCTCTCTGTTACACTGTGATATGATGTGGTTTAGTGGCCATGGTGGTATTCAAGCAAAGGCTGGACTGGGTGATCTTGGAAGTATTTTCCAAGATTTTTTTCTTAATGATTTTATGATTCTATACTGGCCAAGCCACTGCAGAGGTCCCAGATATCCTAGGGGGTCTCAAACAGCTCTAGACTTGTTTTAAACAACAACGTTCCCTCCTTTGCCACAACAAACAATGTAAACTGAAAGAAGAGCTACTCAGCCCTTCTGCCTCAAACTAGGCACCCCAAATTGGCCAGTTGAGTTTTTTTAGCTCTCTGGACTGGACCTTCATTGACTATAGTGTTACATTTGGAGAAAGAAATCTAAATCTGGGGCAATTCTTGATATTGTGAGTGCTGCTGATCTGTTAAAGGGAGAGGACCAGGCAGTAGAAGTCAGGAGGTCAGCAAAGACAGGTTACAGTTAAGGTGATTTGAGAAACACAGCACAACCTGGGTCAATTCAATTGTCTGATGAGGCCTCATGCTGCCTGGAAAAGTAGGCTGCCAGCCCTGCACCCAGTCCACCCACCACAAGGCTGCAGGATCAACAACTGATTCATTTCCATGCAAACAGCAGAGTCAGCTGCAGAGCACATCCCAGCAGCAATAAACATCAATGTAAGGCTGTGAGAATGTGGCTGCCCGTTGGTGAGATGCAAAAAGGCATGAAGACATGCTAGCACCATCAGATGAATGCAATCAGTAAGAAACTCTTGCAAAAAGCATTGCATGGGGTTTATAGGACCCAGCATACCCTGATCTGGTAAAGCAGAGCCAGAGAATGTCCTCAGGGTGAGACAGCAGCCGCTGCAGGTCAGCACTCTAATGGACAGGGGCACAAGAGGAGGAACTGATGCTATAAATAAGCTTTTCTGCAGCCAATGAGACATGAGAAATGTGCCGTGTAGTCACTGAGGAAGGAAGTCACGAGCCTGCAAAGAAAACGGATTGTTACATCTTGGGAAACCAGCACAGACTGCTTCTAACAACACTGAAAGCCTGGCAGATACTTGGGTATCTGCACTGACCCAAAACCACTGAACAGTCACAACAAAAAAAAAGTGTCACTGCTGATTACCATTGAGTGAAGCCAGAGCACTTGTGCCATTCAAGGCAAAACTGTCTGCTGGTGATTGTATCAAGATGAGTCTTTTGGGGAAGTGCTGTGGATAATGAATTTCTCTGGGCTTGCACTTAGCCTCAGCAGGCCACAGGAAGGGTCTGATGAATGTTGAATCACTAATGGAAGCCTAACCAGCAGCATTTACACATGGTTTTCAGGGTGCAATCAAGCAGTTGCTGGATTAGAGGAACCTCTCTGAGCACATTTGAACACGGCAGTAATCTGATGGGGCAAACGTACAAACAACTGGCATTTGGGCACTACATGGCTGATCAAATCACAGGGAGCAAACTCCCCTGAATGCCCAGAAATATACAGAAAGAGAGAAGCATGCAAAAAAAAAAAAAAAAAAAAAAAAAAAAAAAAAAAAAAAAAAAAAAAAAAAAAAAAAAAAAAAAAAAAAAAAAAAAAAAAAAAAAAAAAAAAAAAAAAAAAAAAAAAAAAAAGTATGCCAGCTATCAAATCCCAGACAAATTTGGAAATGATCAAAACAAACTTAAGAGGGGAATTGCATCATGAGAGAGAACTTTCCCAGCTTCTAGTAGGTGGACAATTTGGAAGCCATTCAGGCAAAACTCCAGTGGGGAAGCAGAAAACACATTTTGCAAGATATGACATAACCAGGTCCTGCACTCAGACAATCGAGCACATGACACAGTAGCAGAGTTCAAGTGACTCAGCACTCCAGGAGAATTTTAATACAAAACCTCTTCCCCTGGGTACACACAAAGCAATAGAAAAACCAGATCAGCACTAAATAGCCTGAGCTAAACATCCATCTGGACAAAAGAACAATCATGCAGGCAAATCTGGCAGGCTTATATGAAATAGCAACAGGCTTGGGACAGCAGATGAAATGAAACCAGTAGCAATAGGAGAATAATGGCAGGGAGCTGGAGCCCTTGTAGAACCGAGGCCAACACCAGGAAATGGCTGCAAGACGCCCAGCAATCAGCTGAGTCAGAGGAGATGGGAACTGTAAGAGGAGAAAACCCTAAGGAGAGATGCACAGAGCAGGAAGCACATGCTGGTAGTGGCAGATTTCTTCTTCAGAGAGCTGCACATGAGAAGGACAACATGACTTACTAGGTCACAGCAAACTGGTTGTGAAAGGAATAACGCCATATACATGAACCTTCAAAAAGCAAATGCTTTTAAAAAAAGAAAAGGAAATCAGAAAAACAGAGCAGTTAGCACAACAACTGCCATAAAGCCAAAAGGAGAAGCACAGATTGCAAGAGCATGGGTTTTAAAAAGGTTATTAGGGGAGGCAGTCTGGGTGCGTAAGACTGGGGTGCTGAGCCAGAGAGAGGAAGACAAAACCCTTTCAGGACCTCTGAGAAGGTCAAAAGGAAGCACAAACCTGAAGCTCAGATCCCTATCTTTCTTTCCTTCCCCTATTTCCTCCTATCTCTTGCAACATGTGCTGCCCCTCTGTGTGCACCCACAAGCTCCGTGGGTCAGTACACCAAGGAGACATCACGTCTTGAGCTGGGAATGCTGCAGTCTCTCTTCTGCTACCAAAAGCCTCAGCAGTACTTTCCTTTTTGCAGTTCTTCTGCTTCAAACTGTGCAGGGACACATCAGCACAGTCTCTCTTAATCCCCTCTTGCTCAAACATTCCCCTCTTGCTCAGGTGCATTTAACTGCTTATTAGGCCACTGCTACCTTAAGGTCAATCATGATTATGTCGTTCCAAATTTCCGACTGTTTCTTTCCTATTGACTAACCACATCATACAACAGGCTAATTAACCCACCAGGTTCTCATTAAGTGGTATTCCTTCACTCTCCTCCAGGACCACCAGCTGTGCTGCAGATTTCCTCTGAGTTTAGGAAAATAACAAGATTCATTATCAGAAATAGATTTTTTTTTTTTCCTTTGGCATGTCACAGGGCCCATGGTCAGGTTTAAAATAGCAGCCCCCAGAGCCTGGGACTTGGGTCAGAATATAGACAGGCTTTTGCAGGAGATGGGGATGATGTCTCAGCAATGCTGTGGGGAATGAAGGAAAGGTCCCATCATGAGTAGACCTGGATTCCTACCCATATGCCCAGGATGGAGGGAAAAAAGCATCTTTTACTCTTTTACAGACTCTGATGAATTAGGTACTGCTGCTTAAGGCCACAGCAGGTCTCCAGCCAATGTGTTCTCCTGCTTTGGGGAAACTCTTCTACCACTCCAGGGCTTATGTTCACCAACTACCTTGTTTTCCAGAGGAAAAATCGTAACATTGATACCAAAACAGGGAATGGTGTTGAGCCTAGAACTGCATCAGTTTACCCATCCTTTTAGGTGTGCAAGAGATTCAGACACTACCCAAGACGTAGCAATTCCTACATCTGGTTTGGGCACCCATCCTTCACACAGCAGCTGCCCTGTATCTTGGTGAAGGAACATCTCTCACCTCTGTGGGAGCCCTGCCCAACCTGGGATTTCACATCCAGACTTCAGGCCTTGCAGTGCAAACCATCAGGACACCCAAGTCCTCTGTTCAGGCGCGCCAAAATGTTTGATCCTCATACTTACATTGGTGGTGAACAAGTTTGACACCGGTGTGTGGGCAGGTGACTGAGCTGTAAACAGTCTTTAAAAACTTAAAAACCCCAACCCTTAAAAATTGGCCTATTCAATGAATAACAGGCCATTTTATTGTCTCTCAACAACTTCCAAGTCAGCGTGGACAGTATTTCTGATATGTCTTGCAATCTGTTGAAGAGAGAAGGTTTTTCCATTTCTCAATCACTGACTTTGATTTGGGAGATGCTAAGATTGTAAAGGAATGCTTATTCACCATTTAAAATATGACTGATGCAATTTAAATTTATGTTAATTTGTATTAAGTGAAATAAAATGTCTATTATAAGCAAACATTTCTTTTGGCCTGTTGTAAGCAAAAGAAAGAACTTTTAAACTAAATTTGACATAGAGAAGGATACCCCATTTCATAAGACTCAGATGCAGGTAAGAAATTATTTCATTTTGATGTTTTCTCTAATCCCAGTTGCTTTGAAGTATTTATTTAAAATTTAATATTGCTCAGTTGTTTATGAAAATCTCTTATTTTAAAAATAAGTTGTTTTAACTAAAATAATTAATTCTCAGCATCTTTTCATTCAAGCTTTTTTCAATGTGATACTTTTTTTGAATGTGACACCTGTAAATTAACTATTATCTTTTTTTACTAAAACAGGAGGGGTTCTTTTTTTTCCAGTTTGGCCATTAGAAAATAAAGGTATACTGGAAGATTACAAGCCCACTTTTATTTCCAATAAAAGATTTTCCTTCCATAGCAAATTTTAATTTTTAAAGTTTCTAATTTCTTAATTAAACTGTGTAAAAGGGAAATACAAGGGATAAAACATTCATAAGAAAGAAAATCAATATACAGCTAAAAGGCTGCATATTGCACAAAGTACATTAGAGTATATTGATTTTATGAAGTTGTCTTTCAACTGCTAATTACAGATTCATTACAGGTTTATAAATCTTAATAAAGACATTGAGTCAATGTATTAGAAGGAAGAAGCCCTTTCAAGTCCATGATTTGCAAGACCAGACTGTGGGTTTCCAGCATCATAACCAGGCAGGTCTGTCATGAGAACAGGACTTGAGGCTGTGGAAGATCTTTGAAGGCAGGAGCAGCCTGATGGGGCTTCTCCCAGCCTGTTCCTCATGGGTGGGATTTCTCCCCCTGCAGCCACAGAGATGGAGCTGGGAGTGTTTGAAGAAGGGTCAGGCTGCAGAGCGATGAAGCTAAAGACCTGAAGCAATGTGGGGAAGAGGAAACAGCTTCCTGAACACTGCAACTGCAACTTAAAAAGCTTTTTTAACAGACACTTCAGGTTGCTTCGGAATATTTCCTCTTGTTCCAAAATCTGTAGACAATCAGAACTTAGTCTTTTATAAACCATACTGTGCAGTGTAAACTGTCCAATTTTAGAGAGACTAATGCACAAATCCTGAGAGCACATCCATAGTCAAATTCTGCTTTTGAACTGGCTTTCCCAAAAATCACAGCATCATGCCCTATTTGGTGACAAACAGTCAAATGAGAGCATTTGATCCTGCAAAAAATACCACTGGGAGCCATGGAAGTGCTGAGCACAAAGGACAAGATGGGCAGGTTCCCCAGAAGTTTTAGCTGAGAATCTTCTTGCTGAGGTGACTCTGACCTGGGATCGTTATGCACAGGTAATGCAAGAAAATGTGGATTACATTTCGATTAAATCGTCCTGAAAGAGTAAGGACAGTAGTAATTCAGGGAAAGCTTAAAGCAATAGTTTCCTTATGTGTAAATGACAGAGGTTCACTTGTGTACCCTGAAAAGCCACATTTAACCCAACTGGTGAACCCTGCCCAGCTCTGATTTACAGCATGTTCTGTTTTACAAAACCTACTTAGTCAACATATGGGGAACAAGGATGGGGGACGAGACCTGAACATCTGCTTTCCTTGTCTTGGGCTTGCACTATTGCTGTGTACAGCTTTTTGCTCTGGAAGACTTTCAAGTCTGTAACTGTCACCAACCACTTGGATGCAACAGTGTGCTCTGATGTTGCTGGTGTCCGTCTTCCTGCTGTGACTAACTGGGGATTTTTCTGGTTTTGACAGTGATGACGTGGCTGGCGGTTTGCTTGCAATGCTCACTGACAGGGCCAGGGGCCAGGCCCTCCAGACTCCACGTCCACCAGCCACCTCGTGCTCCTGGTCATCAATGTTACCAGAGAAGGAGTTGCTTCTTTTTAAAGATTTCCAATAAGGTGATTCAGAAAATGACTCAGTTTGTCACAATCTATACGGCTGCCATCACTTTCTGTGTGCCTTTCTGGGATGAGGCCAATATTTTCAAGGAAGACCGGCATTTCCATTTCAGAGGCGGCAGAGAGGGAGAGGAGACAGCCAGATGTGGCATCTGGCTTTGGAGAGCGCCAGGGCTCAGGTCCAGCAGACAGAGCAGAGGTATGGCTCTGGTATGGTTGTGCTGTGCAGACTGGCTGGCTTCTGACAAAAATAAGATGTCTCCTCAAGAAGAAATTGGCACAAATCTTACAAAAGCCTGTCCCTCGAGCCTCTACTGCCCTGGGATAAAAGGGTTTGAAATGATCTTTCTAGTCCTCGCAGTTACATCTATGAGCTCTTATGCTCAACACCATAATTTGTCGTAAATGTGGCAGGAACTTCACCCTTCCCTTGGCAAAACTATTCCCACAGCACATGCGAGTGGAGAAATTTCTGCTTGTCTGACACGCCTGACTACTCCTGCTCAGAATAATGTGAGATCAGCAACTGCACAGAAGCAATCCCGGTGCCCCTATTTCAGGCAGAGAGCTTTCCTCAGCCTCTCTGCACACACCACAGCTCTCCCACAAATATTCTTGCTCCCTGCTGAACTCCCAGCAGCGCATAAAGCCTCGGAGCAGGGAGCAAGGGGGCTGCTCTGCTTTGCTTTATTACCACAATGATCAATTACGAAACCAGTGTCTCCCAAGGCACCACGGTAAGCACTCCGTGATGTGTTAAATCACCATAAAGGCAGCCACGAGAGATGGGTTTGAAGATGCCAAGAGCACAACTGGCTTAAGGGAAAGAAAACGAAGCAGCTCCTATTGTTCTCACAGGGCCAGATCCTGCCACTCACACACCTGGTTCTTTGAAGCCACTGCAGCATTAAAGATTCAGTGTCTGCTTTGGCTGGCTGGTAGGTGGCAAAGCAAGTCATGGACAAGGAGGAACCTTGAGCAAAGAAGCAAATGCAGTACACAGCCAGAGGTTCACTCAGAACCTCTGGAACAGATTAGTCAGATGCCTGCTCTCCCACGCAAGCAAATCCCTTTCCAGTCCCATGTTCTCCAGGCAGCAGACCTGCTCCCCAAAGCAATGACCTGGGCCTCTGAGTACCACAGGAAAACAGGAGAACCACGAACTAGAAGATGGTCTAAGAGCAGCTGCGTGTGCCTCCCAAGGCAGCCTCTGCTCCCAGTCGAGTGAGCTCAGGCCCGTCTGCAGCTCAAAACTATCCAAAGTCACCACTAATGAGTATCTTCAAAATCACTGCTCCTTTTTTGTCTCTATTGCGTTTCTCTCTCTATTTTCAATCTTTCTGGGTCACACACTGCCAAAAGATGTCATTTTGTTTGTCGTGCATGTTTTTTCTTAGTGCAGCAGCTGAAAGGTTAACCCAGACATTGCCTTGTCATTTCTCTGGCAAGTTATTTCACAGGTGTACTCCTGTACTCTTCCAACCACTGAGCCAAAGAAGCATTTTGTCACCATTTTTCCAGTAAGTAGCAACTATGATTGCAGCTGTGGAGAAATTTATATTTCCAAGGCTTCCTCATCCCTCTCCCAACTCCAAAGTGTTTTTCAAAGTGCAAAGTACAGATCATGACATTGCCCCAGGTGGTGTCATTTTTGTGTGATTCACATTTTTGTCACACAACAGTAAAACAAATGACAAGGCAGTTTGACGCAGGAGACCTCGCCAGGTCACACAGCTTTGTCCTCATCCCTCCCTCATCAAACACCACCCTCCCTCCTGGTGCATCCTTCTTGCTCCCCGGTGTGGGCTCATACCCTTCTTTCATGTTGATGATATGCCATCAGTTTCTCCTACCGCTGTTTGTTTGGTTTTTGGGGCCCTCCGGACCTCAAGGAGAGAGCATTTTTAGAGTGGTAAAAGAGAGGATCTGGACCTGAACATCCAAACTGCACAGCCACAGAATTAATAAGGACTGGTTTTGAAAAGTCAGTTATTATCCAGCCTGCTTGTCTTCACATTCTGGATGGCAATTCTGAGCAGCACTATGAACATTAGCTCTTTTCAAAATAATAAATAAAAAAATAAAAAAAAAAGCAAAGCACTGATCCAATCTGCTCTACCCTGTGTGAGTGACAGAGGGAACTTGGTAGCTTCAGGGATTTGTCAGATACAGAACACAACATGACGATGTGTCCAGAGGAACATCTGCCAGTCTCAAAAATGTGTGCGTGTCTCATCATAGTCACTTTCTCTCCCCTTCCCAGTAAGATCTCAGGTGTCTGTGGATACTCCTACCTTGGTTTTCTGTGATATCCTTCCTTCTGGGCTTCTTCTTGCCTGCACAGCCAGTAAGGAGACATCACAGTGGTCTTCTGGAGGTACATTGTGGATTTACAAGGTGGCCTACACACCCCTCCAGGGGAACACATTGTTCTGGACCATTGTCTGTGCCTCTACCCCAGTGGGGGCTCACCACTGGTTTTTGTAACTCAGTGGTCATCCCTCATGATCCTCTTTGTAAGCAAGGAGACCCAGAGACTAATCCAGACTGTGAATTATGTGGTCTCTCTCAGCCTGCCTAGATCCTAACATCATCCTTGATGTTACCATGGTATCATCTGCTGAAATACCACAGTGTTTTAGCCCCTTCAGGGAAACACAGAAGGCAGGTGGGTTTCTGTTCACCTTCTCTTAGAGAGTTTTCTTGTGAAAATGGAAAGGAAACACTGGTTTAAAGAAGAAAGTTTTAAAAAATCATCTGCTTTATATGGCTACTAAAAATATTAATATCTTCATTCTTTGATTCAAATCTATGCACATTAGGTAGAAAAGTCACCAGTGACTGGAGCATACAACATAGACTGTCATTTGGCATAAATATCTGAAGTTATTCTTGAAGGAGGAAAGAGCTGGAGTTTTTGTGACAGCACTAGTCAAAGGACAGCCCATAGAAATGCAGAAACCCACGCAACTAAGAGAGACATGGAACAAAATCAAACCAGAGGAAAAGGCAAATGTTGTGATAAATGCACCAACTGTATTTAAGAAAAATTAGAAGCAATATTTTGCTTGTCTTTTGAAATGACTTAATGACAGAAACATAGCAGAGGCAGCCTTGCAATTGAAAACCTTCCATCTCACTGTAGAAATTATCATCACAGGCAGAGATCCTCTTAACACATCTTCTACCAAACATAATCCTGAACTAATCAGTTTGCCATGTCATTTCCCAAGCCACGTGGAGCCACTACAGTAAGAGCTACCAAGCTGATATTGATTGTCTTTTACTTGGACAAGAGGTTTGCTTTGTCTGTCAGAGAAATCCAGAATTTCTGAATTACAAGGAAAAACTACAAGTGACACTGAAATGACTGAGAGCAAGGCTTGACCATACCATAAATCCAGCCTTAAGACACCTGGTGTCAAACAAAGACCACTACAGCGTCATAATATAAAGCACTTATCTGATAAAAGCTCGTTCTGCCATCTCAAATTTGTTCAAGACCTGTGGGCAGGTTGACTTCACCCTGACAGGCTTCAGGTTGGAAAAAGTTATCACTGGCTTCCACTGCTTAACTTGATGACAGACCTCTGTCATTCCAAAGTCAAGCTTAAACCCAGCATGAAAACACAGAGCCAGTCTGAACTTCATGGGGAGTGCTCAGCTAATTCCACGGAAAAATGGTTCTCAGACTTGTTCTTCTAGACTTAACCCAAATGATTGCTGCTGGGAGATAGGTTAACTCCCAGTGCCCAGAGTGCCACTTCAGTCACTGTGCTTTCCTGCCTCTATCTGTGGTTTGAAGGAGGCGAAATTATTCTTTTTAGAAAGATAAAGTGCCAAAATAACAGGCAATTGTCCCCAAAACATTAGCTCACTTTTCCTGGGGTCTGTATTGCAGCAGTGTGTCAGGTTGCTGCGGTCCCTCAACAGTTTGGATTTCTTGCCCTGAAAATTCAGATATGAAACCCAGGTTGGTATCAGTTGGCAGTGTGCCACCTCCCTGACACTGCATGGAGTGAAATCCCCCTCCCTGGCATCCAACTCAGTGGGCCCCAGCACTGGGCAATGGGGGCAACACAGCCAGAAGCTCTGGAAGATCTCTCTTCACTCAAACAAGCTTTTTAAGTGGTTTGGCCTGCAACTCTCCTCCTTCTTGCCTCTCCATGGTAAAGTAGCCCATTTTGTGAAACCAGATCATCTGAGACTCCACAGGCAATTACCCACCTCTCTGCTGAAGCCCATGGCTTTATTTGCAACCAATCTCTCTGCCCACAGCATCCAGCCAAACCCACCCCAGTGTGGGAGGGAAACAGGAGTCCCTCACTGCCTTTACAAATATTTTTCTTTCCCAGCCCTCTGCATTCAGCGTCTTAATGTTGGAAGTTGTTGATTTTTGCCTTGCTTTCCTCGTCAGAGAGCAGATCTATTTCTGAGATAAAGCCCATGTGCGTTGTGTGGGGCCATATTGCACTTCAGCCCCACCTGCAAACAGCATTTCACAGGTAAATAAAGAGAATCATCAGTTCAAAAATCCCAATGCCTATTTAATAGAGACCATCCTAGGGAGATGCACACGTGAATTTTTGTTAGCAAATGACACTGAAATGAGCTATTGAGCTACTGAGCGAGTTTTTCACATGATTTAACAGGTGGTGTGGAAAATGCCTGCATGTGCACAACTGCTGTGTATCCACACACAAAAAAAGAAATCAGATACCTTCCACGCTTCCCTTGGCTGTTCCTTTTTGCCCATCCTACAACATTTTCTCTTTTTTTTTCTTCAGGTCTTGCTGGTAGCAACAGTATATTTCTGTTCTTAGGTTGAGCTCTGTGTGTGCTGGCAAACCACACCAAAAAAAGCAATGGAAAAAGACAGTGGTTATCTCCATGCTATCAATGAAGAAGGAGGAGGATTTTGGATGAATTTATCTTATTTGCTGTATATTCCATTGCACAGTTATTCCATTTGTAATAACTGTTACAACAGATAAAACTTTATTTTAATCAAATATTTTCAGGAACTCATAAAAATATACTGAACCAAGATGAAGAGTGAAAATAATGAAAATACTCTATGAAACAAAAATCCTAAAAATATTTGGGTTTGATCTTATTTAAAATATCTGGAAATTTCCCATTTAATCCTTACCTTATTTTCCCTGATTTTTCTTTTTATCTACTAGTCCTTACTCGAAAATAATCCATTAGTTCACTTATTAATATATCCATAAATTCCAGTAGCAAGCCTCTCAGAAGTAGCTGTTACATGTGAGGTTGTTTAATTAGATTTATGTAACTTAAAGCAGAAACAACAAAACAAAAAATTACTGCATAGGTTCAGGGTCAGCAGAATGTATTGCTGCCATCATTAGCTAAACAGCTAGCCTTTTTCTGTTTCTCAACACCATGAATTTCCCTCAAACAATCCAAAACACCTGGACACAGTTAGGAAGAAAAATAGAAAACACCTCCCAAGTATTGCAATTAGGTTTGTTCTGGCAAGTTCTGCATCTGTATTCTGGTGGCAATTGGCTTCTGGCACAAAACATTGTGCCAAAAGTAATGTTTTCTTTTGCATGAAACATATGGAGTGTTTTTGCTGAATTCCACAGTGCAGTGTGCTTCTGGTAACACTGTTGTTCAGCCTGGGAGTGGGACAGTCCAGCACCAACAGCTAGTTCCTGATGGGAGTATTGAGATGTTATCAGTCCTGCTAAAAGGAGAAAGTGGCTTGCAAGTTGATATAATGGCTTTTAGTGCAGTCAAAGGTTAACCAGCAGTAAAAGGCTTCTAGCAGGGGGAATTTCTGATCTACATGTGATGGCCATGAGCACCCTCAAACCCAGAAGACGTGGACAGGGAGGGGATTTAATGGAAATGTGAAACAAGGAAAACACTTAATTTGCAGAGCTTTCCATCATGAGCCTGTACCTGTAAAGGGCAAATCTCTGCATAATGCTGAGTGTACCTGTATCTCTTGTTACTAAGTGTTGTTTTGTGTGACAAGTCTTTGGCCTCAAACACAAAACAGATTGTCTATGCAGAGCACTTACAAAAAACTTGATGGTATTATTTGCAAAATATTTGCATTGTTTCATTTTCCTCCTAAATTAGTATTAAAACTTTTCTGAGAATGGTTTCA
Source organism: Empidonax traillii (assembly GCF_003031625.1). NCBI lineage: Eukaryota > Metazoa > Chordata > Aves > Passeriformes > Tyrannidae > Empidonax > Empidonax traillii. Next base: position 1,391,409 of record NW_020955259.1, on the reverse strand, counting down.
GGCGTCACCCGTGTAGCCATATTACCAAGTTCAGCAAGATGTCAGTGAAACTCTTTAGAAACTGAAAATAAGTTGTAAACTGAAAGTAAAAAAAACAACCTCATTCTTTTCCTAAACTTTCAAAAAAATGAGGGTAATAAATGAGTCACTGCATCAACTCATCCTTGTTAGTGGTAGCATTGTCAAGCCTACTGTGCCCACTCACCCCTTTTCCAGATGCTGAGGTTGGGCTCAGGCCAGAAGTAAGAGCATCACGTAACAGCAGGACCAAATATTACAAGAGAAGCTTTGTTGTCCTTTCTCCTATGCCCACAAAACCTCTGCTTTCTGGTTAACATAAGAGAGGGAGGCTGACACAGATCAGCACAGTCCTGGAGTAACAACCTGAAAGTACAGGGAAGGGATTTGTGCAGAGAGACTTTGCCTTGGGCCTGGATGGAGCTGGGAGGGAGGCTGTGCCTGCTGAGGTCTAGTGAGAACTATCTACAGCTCAGGGTGGAAGAAAGGCCTGAAGAAGAAATTAGGACTCTGGAAATTGTCTGGAGAAGAAACTGGGTAATTAAAACTGTAGACTAAAACAGCTCTTTCATGTTCAGAAGCTGGACCAGCCACTCCCAATGACATGCTGTGAGCCAGGGAGGGGCTGCAAGGCAGGTTCAGGTGTTTGAGGGCTTTCAGGGAGTTTAGAGCCAGCAGCAGCATGTGTGAGCTAGATGTGGCTGTAGGAGAGTGGCAGAAGCACCAGCAGAAAAGCCTGGTTACCTTGGCTGGAGAGTGAGAAGGGTTTGCTTTTCACCAAAGCATTTGCAACAGCTGTTAAGGAGAACTTGGGCAGAAGCTACTGTGGGCTGAGGAGATGCTAAGCCACAATGTGACCTTCCTGTGTGCATGAAAGGCCCAGAAGCTGCCTTAAGATAAGGAATAAGAACAGGAAGGAGGACTTTGCCAGCTTTTACAATTAATTTCAGTGACTCCCCAGGACTCCTAAAGTGGTGTCCTGTGTATGGCTCTTTTGCACATGGAGTTTTTCAGAGTGTGCAAAGCACTGATCACTGGAGAAATAGGGAGCTGTACTGTTTCTGATCAGTCTTGTCCTTTTCAGACCAACAAAGCTGTCCTGCACAGGGCCCTGGTTCATGCTTCACCATCTTTGGGCACATGATGTATCTTGAGCAATTTCCAGGGGCTAGATACCTGTGCGAGGTGAATCCAGGTTGTGTCATGTGTCCCCAGCCACACTCCTGGGAACAGCAGAACTACCTTAGCTAGAACTGCCTCAGAAAATACTGATTTTTAAAGACTCTCAGCAAAAACTAATGTATTTTAAAAACAGAGACCTATAGTGGAAATGTTTGGTAACCTGACCTACAGCCTGGTCAGCAACAGCTGCGCTGTGGGGATGGGAGAAGACTGTAAATCTGCTTCATTCCTGACCATTTTGAGTCCTGTGACTCCTGCTTACAAACCAGGGGTGGGATTCAGTGTCCCCAGACTTCTCTTGGGCAAATATGTGCCTTAAAATGACATTTTGCTTGCCATTGAGAACAAGGACACCAGGATATTAATGAAGCCATCCTCAGAAAGAGATTGCTAAGACGTGAATGTTGGGCCTTCTTTCTTTGTTTTGTTTTTTTTTGTTTGGTTGTTTTTTTTTTTTTTTTAATGCCTGAACTTTTTCTTAAACTCTTGGACTGGAAAAATAAGCCATAATGTTCACTTTAAAAAAAAAACAACAAAGAAAATTGGCAGAGATAAAGGACAGTTTAAGAGTCTTAAAGTAGTACTTGGCCTCAGCTCAGTTCCAGACCCACTACTCTTATCACTGATTGAGGCCCATTCTTCATGGGCTCTTCAAAAAGATAAATAACTTAAAATGTGTAGTTCAATCAATGCACAATCTTTAATTCAATATTCATCTCAATTGATTTTCACTTCCAAGTTTCACTTCAGTGTGAAGCACAGCATTGTGTTAAGGAAGTTGTGGGGGAGCTTGTAGGTTTTGGCAGCTGAGTGAGGGGAAACTGTGGTTTTTAGATTAGAGGAAGGTGTGGGAATCAGTTCTTTAGCGAGCTGTTGGAGGAGCAGAGCTTGAGCACGTTGTTTGTGTGCATTTTTGTTGTCAGCCTTCAGAAGCTGTCACCAGGCAAAGGTGAGAAGGACAAGGAGGTACCGATGCACTCACACTCCAGCCTGGACCTTGCTGTGCTGCCTGCTCCCTCTGCAGCAGCCATGGCACTGTGCCACCCCCACATCCCTGAGCTGCTCCCCAGATCTCCCCTGCCCCCCTAACAGAGGCATCATCCAATCCCCATGCCCACATTAGCTGCCTGGGGAAAAGCAATTCCCTCTCCCAGCTGGGGCATCTCCACTTACAGGGCTGCCAAACTCCCGAGGACTGCAGCTCTCCAGCAAACATATTTCCAGATATTTTCTGCGGCTGCACTATATGTTCTGTGGTTCAGTCTCATGAGATATGCAGGGCTTTCCATGGCAACCACAGAGATAGCTTTCTTCTTAAAGAAACAGCTAGTAACAGAAAATCAGAAGTTTACAGGGATAAAAATCAACCCTCACAAGGACATCAGGAATCTCATCAAAACAAACCCCACTCACAGGAATGCAGCTCTGTCCCCATAGGGAGCAGGAGTACAGAAACAGCATGTGACAGACATTAATCACAGTCCTGGATGCACTGTGGAAAAAGACAAAGAGAAAAAGAGGAGCAAAGCAAAAACCTGTCCTGTTTGTGCCTCACCTGTCTCTGCACCTCCTCACCTCACCCAGCTGAGCCTGTTCCAACACCCTGGGGTGTTCCCTCACCAACACTCTGGGGCCAGATTTTTTCCTTCACACTTATTTCCACCAAAGAAATAAACAAACAAAGAAAACCAAAAACCAAAACAAAAAACCAAAGAACCAAACAAACAGAGTAGTTTGCCTGTGCTTCACTATGCCTGCCCAAACACCTATCCAGATTGGCATCTTGACCACAACCCCAGCTGGTCTCCATCTTCCTTTTCCCTTTTTGGTCAATGATCTTCATTTCTCAGTATCTCCTTCAGAGGTTACTCTTTTCATGCAGCTCAATGACCTCCTCTCAGCCACATCAATAACTGTTAGTTAAGCAGCTGGACCATTCATAATGGTCTGTGCAGCACTTTTTGCTTTGCTACCCCCTATTTTTGCTTGGAAACCCTTTGGGAAAGCATCTTTTCACTTTAGGTTTAGTGACAAAAAGAGGAAGCAACCAGTTCTGAATCATTCTGCTAGCTGATATATGGGCTAAGTATCCTTAAAGCTGTAACAGAGAAAAGAAGTGTTGACAAATTAGAGGTAAATTACAGCAACGCCAAGGGATCTAAAGGGACTAACTTAGGATCACTAAAATCTCTAAATATCCTCCCAAAGGTGTAGAAAAGGCCTCACTAAGTCCATAAAGTTGGAATGGGTACACACAGAGGAAAATATGTGTTTGTGGTGGAGCCTGAAAAACAGCTTAACTGCAGAGGATGATATTAAGAATCAAAATCCTAAGAGAAACCTTACTCCTGGACATGGTTCTCCATACCTGACCACAGGGCATGAAAAGCTGAAGCACCTAAACCAAGAGCTGCCATAACTACTCTCCCTTGTGACCTCAACTCTTTAAATGCTCAATAACAGCCACCTACGACCCATGGATGCTGAGGACTTGGACCTAAAACAGACTGGATTTTGCCCCTGAGAATTAAACCTCAGACTCTTAAGGAAGTATCTTTACCAGGAAGAGAAACCAATATTTCCATAGGAGGCCAAATAATTACCCTCCCTGTATGTTTTGCCTTCAAAACATGGGTGTGTCCATTTGGAGAAGTTTATATAAAAACAATGAAAATCATTTGTTTGATACCAGCCAGAGTATGCAGTCACAGGATGCTGTGACATGGTGCACCAAGTACTACAGAGCACTTTGGAAAGCAAGTGACATGATTTGCTTGGAGTTGCATGGAAGCAGAGGACAGGACTGGCAACAGAGCTCCAAATCTGAGCCGTAACCACAAAACTCTCCTTTCCCTCCTCCCACAGCTGCTCTTATGAAGCTTCACTTGGGGAACAGGGGAGCTGGGGAGGGAGCCATCAGTGCTCACTGATGGAAAACTAACTGGAAAACTAACTCAGCAGCAAAAGCAGTCCTGTTTCCCAACTTTTAAGCTACAAAGAATCAAGGGAGGGAAGGGGTAAATCTATAAAAACAGATAATTGACACGGGGTGTACTGTAATCTTTATAAGTGAACTATTTTCCAGCTAGAATATGTATCATCCTCACAAAATGTCTGGAGTAAGAACCACAATAAATTGTTGCAGCTCCTTTGAAGTCTGCCAAGCTTCTGCAAGCTGGGCAGGCTGAGGACTGGCTCTGGAAAACTTTCTCTTCATTTGAATATTAAGAGGACTAATAAAACAAAGAGGACATGGTAAGTTCTGGAGGTTTTTCTTTAGTTGCCAGGGGACAATTTGGATGTCAGCATGGTTTTTAATAGCCCTCTCCACTCTAGTCCTTTAGCTGTGCTTACAGAACCAGTTGCAAAGAGCATCTCCTGCTGCTTTGCAAATTAATTACCCAGTGCTGGGTGAAGTGCTGTGTCAGTGCTAAATGTTATTGCTTCCAGCAGCACCACTCTGCAGCAAATGGAAGCGGCCACTTTGCTTTTGCAATACCTCCATGTTCCTCAGGACAGTGTCCTGCCCTCTGCTTCAGAAAGTGGCATTTCTCCATAGAGTTGTAGACACTGACCCCCTCCAGCAAGAATGAACACGAGCAGCAAACGCCACGTGATGGGGCAGACCCAACAGGAGCCCTCAAAGGACAAATCATGACTCAGTGCTAGCATACATCAAATCCTGCCTCACTACTCTTGTTACCCAGCTTAGCTGCCTTAAGTGCTTTTGTTCTTCCACCTTCAATTTCCTGTGCAATTGGACCCTATATAAGGATCCCCAGGGAATTTATACAGCCACGGTGCCTAGCGACACTGAAATGTTATGGTGATGGCTGTCCTATATTCATAGAAGAATGCATGGATTCTGCCATGGTGGTGGCTCCCTGCAGAGTGCTTGGCCATAGAAAGCAAGATTTCGGGGTCAGCAGTACCTGCTTCTCGCTCCACCCAACAGTGGCTAACAAGACCCATAACACAGAGCAATTGGTGTATTTTCCCACAGTCCTTGGGACAATGCTGTCTTGTATCCAGAAGTTCACATGTGTGCTTTTATAGTAGAAAGCCATAAAAAGCCTTTTCTTCTCCTTGCCTGTTTTACTCAAGAGCCAGCTATCATCACAGAAACACAGAACATGCTGAGCTGGAAGGGACTCACAAGGATTATCAGGTCCAACCCTTAGCCCTGCACTCTCCCTGAGAGTCACACCATGCACCTGAGAGTATCATCCAAATTCTTCTTGAACTCTGTCAGGATTGGTGCTGTGACCACTTTCCTGGGGAGCCTGTTCCAGTGCCCAGTCACTCTCTGGGTGAAGAACCTTTCTCTAATATTTAACCTGAACCTCCCCTGACACAGCTTCAGGCCATTCCCTAGGGTCCTGTCACTGGTCACCACAGAGAAGAGATCAGTGTCTGGCCCTCCTGTCCTACACTCAAGAGACATGATCTGTGTTTTGCTGGCGTGTTCCCCTTATTCCAGCTACCTCTAACTCATTTTATACTCATTTCCTGGCAAGACCCTGGGAAGCTGCAGCTCCACTCCTCCCTTGTCAGGGCATTATTTAAAAGAATAGCCTTGGCAGTATTCCTTCCTTCCTATGCTATGAACCAGCCAGTGCACATTCATCACTGTTTCCAGGACAAAGAGGAGGAAAGTACAGAGCAAATCAGAATCAGGATTTCTTTTCCCACCACCTTTTTAGCAGAAGTCTGGGAGAAAAGAGGAAGCAGTTATGAGAACTGAGGTTCCTCTTTATGTTACTATAGGAATTGCCTATAAAATGGTGTATGCATTTTCCAAGGAAATGAGTTATTCACTCAACACTTGTGCTGAGACAGTCCTGTGGGGAAGAGAGATGGGAAGGCAACACTCACATAAAATATATCTATCCACAGGACACTTGTATTAATACAAGGTTACAGCTCATTGCTGAAATACACATGGAAAAAGTTTCACATCACTTTTATACTGTTCACTGAATTATTATATTCCTAAAAGGAGCATTACAGAGAAGATGGAGCCAGACTTCTCAGGGGTGTATTGCAAAGGGACAACAGACAACTTGATCTAATTTTGAAGCTGACCCTGCTCTGAGAGACCTTCAGAGGACTCTGCCAACCCAAGTTACTCTGTAGTTCTATAATAAAAAACCCTAAATGTATGCTATGTAGTATGTCTATTAGGAGGTAATTAAATTTTTTAAGATGCTGGATTTTTTCAGTACTAAGCTTTTATTTGAAATCATCGATATCTCCCTGAAATTGTCCCCATTTAGCTGAAAACCTCCCCAGTTTTCCTCAGAAGTCAAAATGAATCAGCTGTCTCTGCATAAGAACATAAGCTCATTGGAAATGCTCTGCTGTGTTAGATCCATCATCCATCTATTCCACCAGTGACAGCCAGAGATGCTATGTAGAGAGAACACACAAGCACAGACACTATTTGTGGTTTATTTCCCACACACTCCCTCAGCATCGACACTCGTTGGAACGGGGATGTTCAAGTTCCCTCTGGAGGCTCCTCACGGCCTGTTTCACAGTATCCTGTAGCAGCAAGTCCAGCAGTTCAGTACACCCTGTGAAAGCAATTCTTTCTTTTATGTGCTTGCACTTCCAGCACTGTGGCTGTGGTCAGTAACTGGTCTGCAGTCACACTGCCCAGCACCTCCTTGAGGCTGTCAATCCCAATCACATTCCCCCTTCAGTTTTCTTTTCAGCCTTCCACAAGCCTTTCATAAGCAGCTTCTCCAATCCCTAAGTTATTTTGGTTGCTTTTCTTACCATTTCCCCTAACTCTCATGCCCTTGAGATGCAGAAACTCGGATCACACACCAGGCTCAGAGCATGGGAGCACCAAAAATATAGCAGGAAAACGACTCTTTGTCATGACTGCAACATCCTTCCTGATGAGCTCCAGCATTTTATTGATGTTCGTTGTTTCCACTAAAGTCAACAATTTCAGAGAGCTGTCAGTGAGGGCTCCAAGATCTCTTGCATGAGTTCTAACATATTTCTTTTTTTTTTTTTCCCTTTTCCTATAAAAAGTCCATACAGATTTGTAATAGCAAGAAAGCTCTGTGAGAGTAGGTGGTGTAAAATCAGAACCTACAAATACTTAACTCGTTTATAAATAATGAGCTAATAATCTAGTTAATTAAAAATAACTACCTTATGACTGCAATAAAAATAAAGCTTAGCTGCACATCTATAACTCTGTCCAATGTCCACAAGAGAGATGGTTTGGTCTTAAACTATAGTATTACATAGTACCTCTCAAGCAATACATTTCTTCAGGTACTGGAGCTTGGTTTGTGGTTCTTTGCAGAGCTGCATTTCATTCTATGTACATTTTCCTTGGAAATTTTCTCAGGCTTTGCTTTCTTATACTCTTTAGAAGAAATTATGCATTTATGTACTTGCTGTAAAGATGCTTGAAGTATCAACATTAGTGTGGCTTCTTACAGTGATATATATGTATTTTATTTGAAAAACAGTGATATTCTTGCCATACTTTTCCACTTTGCATGTCCAGCACATAAGCATGATGGATCCATTTTTCCTACAGAGTTTCCATAGATGAAATGTTTGTCAAGAATTATACCTGAAGAGATATAACATATTCTTAAAGTGTACAGATCCACTCCAGGATTGAACCTCTTTGGGCAACCTGTGCCAATACGTCAACACCACTTTTGTAAACAATTTCTTCCTAACATCTAATCTAAACCCACTCTCTTTCAGTTGGAAACCATTACCCCTTATCCTCTCACTACGTGCCCCTGTAAAAAGTTTCTCTCCATCTTTCTCGTAATCTCCCTTCAGGTATTGGAAGGCCACAGTTAGGTCAGTCCAAAGCCTTCTCTTTTCCAGGACAAAGAACCCTGGGTCTCTCAGCCTTTCCTCATAGCAGAGGTGCTCTATCCCTCTGACCATCTTCGTGGCCTTCTCTTGACTTGCTCCACCAGATCAGTGCCTTCCTGTGCTGGGGACCCCAGAGCTGGATGTAGGACTCCAGGAGAGATCTCACCAGAGCAGAGCAGAGGAGCAGAATCCCTTCCCTTGACCTGCTGCCCACGCTGCTTTTGATGCAGCCCAGGACATGTTTGGCTTTCTGGGCTGCAAGTGTGCACTGCTGGCTCATGCCCAGCCTCTCATCCACCAGCACCTGCAAGTCCTTCTCAGCAGGGCTACTCTCAATCTGGCCATCACCCAGCCTGTATTTATACCAGAAGTTCAGCACCTTGCACCTGGTCCTATTAAACCTCATGAGATTCCCATGGGCCCACAAACTGATGAACACTAATCATAGACTCTGAAACCAATATCAGAAATGTACTGCACCTTGAAGAGTAGTACATTTGTAAGAAAAATGTAAGTAAATAATCAGATAAATAAGAATTATGATGGTGAAGATAGTGGGGAAAAAAAAAAAAACGCTAGGAAAAACTTTACTGAGCAGTTTCTGTAGTTAAATAAATAGGTTTATGTTATCATTCAGTCCCAGCAGCCTGCTGCCAGTGCAGGAGATGTTTATTCCCAGTGTTTGGCAGCTGCTGAATTCTGGGCTATGGTTTGTGCATTCTGAATTTTTTAGTGACTTTTATTTTGTCATGGCCTACAATTATGAAACATTTGCTCTGAAGAGCTCTTAAGAGCTTTTCACACTGCTGCCTCTTTTATTGCCATAAAATGGGAACATACACAACCTAAGGCTAAATGCTGCTCCTAGCTGGACAATGGATAAGTTACCATGGAGAAAGCCATGTATGCAACTCATTTCAAAATCTTCCTCCAGGCCCTGAAGACAAATTAAAATCTTCTTATACTGACTTCTCAGCTGGTAGAATAAAACTGAAGATAGGTGAAGAGCAGAGTCATCCATTCTGGAATTAAAGTACACCTCAAGGGAGTGCTGGTACAGCAAACCTGATGTTTTGACTGCCACACAATGATAAAGGCACAGGCAACAATATGAAAATTCAGAACTCCATGGACTTCAGCATCAAAGAAAACAGTCGAGTCTTTTATAAGCCAACCTTGTTCTGCCTTTGAAAAAGTCCCAGGTCACTCCTGCACTGACAGTGTACTGGTGTGGCAACAGCATTTCCCAGGTGGTGTTATCTCTGATAACACAGCAGCATTTAAACCCCAGATGAGGAATCACTTGGTTCTGGCAGAGTTTGAACTCCCAGTCTGAGGACCTGCTGTGCCTCACCTGAACCAAACACTGAACTGATGCTTTTGCCCAGAGGAGGGAAACCTCCCTTCAAAACTCCCATTTTTAAAGATCTTCTTTTCGCTAAATGAAACATTTCTCTTTTTTTTTATCCACTGAATGGCTTTCACAGACATATGCAGAATGCAAAGGTTGATCCTAGAAACTGAGCTGTGGAGAAGGCCTGGAGAGCCAGAGGATTTAGGACCATGCTGGCTGCAGTGAGGCCACCTGCAAATAATTAGCTCCTGCCTGAACTAGGATGTCCTTTCCCCTGCCTTTAAAATTGCTGTGGCCAGGCCTGCTTGCGCTGCCCTCATAGTAACTAGCCTTAAAAAAGATTATAATAACCAGATTAGCATATTGACCTAATAAACCCAGATACATGTGAACTAAGTGTATCCATTCTCAAACTGTAAAGCTATTCAATCAGAAGCACTGTACCAGCAAGGAGAGGAAACATTTGGGGGTTTTATGATGTCAGGATAAAGACCTGGAGTGGCTGTGGTGAGTGCTGCTGCTGCCATAGATGTGAGTGATTAAAAGAAGATTATGTTTATCCACAGCTAGCACTGAAACAAGTTGTTTAACAGGGAAGTTTATTTACAGCACAGTAGTACCTACACTTCCCCTAAACATACTCCCTCTTCCAGGACCCATCTGCTTTGTGATGAGCAGAACTGATTTAAAGCAGTTTAACATGGGGGTCATACTACTTGGCGGGGGGGGGAGCAGCTTGCTTGACCCTAACGTCCTTCCTTTCCACTCCATTTAGCAACATCCCAACATCAAACAGCAAAGAGAATGACTGCAGCTACATTTTCAGAGGTGATGTGTTACAAGAATGGTTATTTTGCTCCCCCAGCAAATTCCAAATGTCAGATGTTGCCAATGGATGAGATGTCAAACAGAAGCAGGAAAAGCCACACAGAAGGAATCACACATCCACCCTTGGTGCTGGGAGAGAAATTTCACAAAATTGCCCAGGAGATGCATGCTGTGCTCCAGGATGACTCACAGATGTCATACCCAGAGTCAAGGCAACCTTTAGAGTCTCCCACAGCTCAAGCAGAAAAAGCTTTAGAAACACTGTGGTACTTTAGGATTAAGGGACAGTCAGTGACACTAGAGTATGACACTACCTGTTGGAGACACACCAGTGATGTTTCCTGGCTCTTGGTTTTAGGAGAGTTCTGATCAGCTCAGCTTCACACACCTTTCTGAGCCTCTGTATCTCCCCTGTTTGCACTGCACTCTGCATGTTGCTTAGTTTAGGTGTTCATATCTTTGCAAGGAGAACAGGACAGCAATCCTCTCCAGAACCACAACTGGATCTTCCACATTCAGCTTGTCTCTGTACCATCTGTCAGGATGATATGACAATTGTCATTATAAGAGAGGCAGACCATCAGCCTTGTCTGTTTCTGCTGGGAGAAACACCTCTTGATCCACGGGCTGGCTACTGCTGTAGTAGAGTTAATGGAATAGCAAATAGCCCGGGCTCCATTTCCTTCCAGTTCGTTCTGTCTCATGAGGAAAGCCCTTTGTGTCTTCTGTTTAACACCAGTCTGTGCCTTGCCATTCATGGGCATGCAAAAACAAGTGATGTTATTGCACAAGACCATATCATATTCAGCTGTGGACAGTGTTTTAGTTCATTTGGAAAAACATACACCACATCTGGCAAGACTGGTATTCCTTTGATTAAAAACAATGAGCCACATTTTGGTCTGACTCCTGTTTTGCTAAAGTTGTACAGCTGTTAAATATAATGCATGTGACTATTAAATAGTGCTTTCTCTGTGCTCATATGAGCACATGCATGTGGGAAATTGGCAAGTCTTCCTGCCTTAAAAGACAAAAGAAAGTATTTAAGCTTGGGACAACATAAGAAGAACTTGGACAACTGGATGACTTTGTGAGTGAGAGGGAAGTTCTCTCCATCATGCTGTGAAGAGTGGCCTGCTAGGCTTCAGCAGACTTGTCACACACACAGAGGAAAAAGCAATACATCGCTCTTTGCCTCAGCCATAATTTTCATCTGAAAAAATACCTTTCACCAAATAAAATAACTGTTGATGCTGTTCCATAACCAGGCCACAGAAACAAAGCCTTCAGAATCCATGTCTGACACAAGGTGCAGCACCAGAAAAGCAAAATGCTGGTAGAAGATGCCTCACAGCTCCCCTAGAAACCTTGCAGCCCCACTGCAGCTCTTCCTGGCAGCAGTGAACTCCAAAATAAACTACGCTGAACACAAGGAAAAATTTTCCAAGGTTGAGCAATACTCTGTGTCCATTGCAGTCACATTCAACATCTGTCAGTGTCCTCAGCAGGTTACTATAGTGCATCTTGCTGTAAGAGAAGAAGATCTTGGGTTACCTCTACCCCAGGCCTGCTTTGCTGGTCAGGTCCTCTTAGACTGGCATTTCTGCTGGCAAAGTGACATTATGTTGATATAACAAAAACAATCCCTTGGGGAAAACAACCTTTACCCTTGAAAGACCATTTTTTTCCAGCAAGAGTATTTATAACAGGGAGAGTAGCACTGTTTCAGCTAAACCTCTGCTCCCAGCCCCAGTGTGACTAGGCAGCATCATGGATGTGCCTCAGATGGGGTAAAACCACAGGGAAAATATTAGGGCTCTATCATATCAGTCTCAGGCCAGTGCGACTGAAAGGGTAACCAGATCAGTGCTGGGCTTTCTGAAGTCCTATTGAAATACAAATATGAGTCCCTATCCTCCCTGCAAGTAGAGGTCAGGCTGTCTCTTCTGCTCTCCTCTTTGCAGGCAGCTATTTAATTTTTTTGCTTGAAGTAAAGTCCAGGACAAGTGATGGGCAAAGTACTCCAATAAGATAGACCCTGCTGTCTTCATTTCTCTGCAGTCCCCAGGCCTGAGACATCATCGGAAAATACCAAATTGTGGACCTGAACTTCAGTATCAAAGCACGACATTTTTAAAGAAACCAAGTTCCTAAGCCGAGCAGCTGAAAAAAATGAAAAAAAAAAAAAATCACATTTCACATATGAACCTGTTTCATTCAACAGTGCCCTGCATTCAGAAGGGATATTTTCTCCTCCTCTAATCTCACTGCAATCAATCCTTATATTACACTGGGTATCTTAATCACATCTAACATAAATGTCAATTCCACTAATCCTTACTGTGTGGTCCAACTTCACATACACCTCACAGTAATTATTATTATAATGGGCATATTCCACACCACCCAATCGCTTCCCATTGCATTCACACATCCACAAATCTGTCTCTCCCGGATCTCTGCAATGTTGCCATGAGCCTGCGGTTCAAAAAAAAATACTGCACTCAACAGAAGAGGAAAGCAAAATATTTAGGTCAGCTCAGAATAAATCAAATTGAAATAAGACTCTGTTTGGCAGCCACATTAAAAAAAAATAATAATAATTCTGGGGAGGAAAAAAGAAAAACCCCTAATGTTTTAGACTGTGCTGAGTCTGTGATGTGCTGCTTAGGTTAAGTCGCTAACGCAGGTGTTTTGATGGAGAAACTAGGTCAAGTTTCTCTGAGACGTGGGCAAGGCATCATCAGAGTCTGTGGCACTTCCAGCCTCTGATGTGAGGAGAGGACACAAAGGCAGAGCCGTTTTCATGTGGGTACAATGGCAGACAGTGCTAGAGGCTGGGGAAAAGGTCTACAGACCTTTAATTTGCATCTCTCCCCTCCTCATCCCTGAGAAATCAGCTGTTGAGAACTGACGTGAAGTGTCCTCCTGAAAGAACTAATTTGCATCTGGTAGAGACCAATAGAAAAATGAAGGAGGCTTTCACTAGTTCTTTGTTTGGGTTTCATGTTTCACCTATTTAAGCCACAAAGTGTGCATGTAAATCATCACAGAGCCTGCAGTGAGATGAAATGCAGCTTTTTCTACTTGAATCCAGATATATCAGACAGGGCACAGACCAGACAGGGCTCCTTCCCCCATCAAAGGCATCTGCCTCTCCCCTGATGGCTAGCAGACCATCATGAGACCATCTGGGAACTGGGCCTGTCCTGCAAGGCCACAGGGAGCACTAAGAATCCATCACTGCCATCTTCAGCCCACCCAGAAATCACCCCCAGCACCTCGAACAGGAGGGTGTGTCGGGCTGAGAGTGGAAGTGATCCTGGTGGTGTTTCCACCAGAATGCACACCCTGGCATGGCCAGAAAGAAAACACATTGGTTTCACACAAACACCTTCTTCTGCTTTTCTCATCTGTAAGTGACAACAAGCTACAGCATCCCAGCCACCAGACCAGACCATGAAGAAGTGCTGTGTGACATCATGGTATGGATGTTAAATGTGTCCACAACATGAGCTCACATTCTTAAGGGAATGTGAGCCACAGGACCGCAAGTGTTGGGCTGTGACAATTAAAAGGTGGAGAAGCAAACTGGCTGCCAGTCAAGCCAAAGACCCTTCATACTGTATCACTGCCACTACCCCAGTGATCAGCTGTTTCCTGTCCATTTCAGGTGGCAATTGAAGGATCTGCTCTTGTTTCGGCAGCCTCTCCATTCGCAACTCAGTGACACAGCTCTGCTGGTGACAAAACATTTCCAGACAAAAGCTTCTTCTTGACTCAATCCTCCTGACAGGAAAACAGAAGCAAGACCCTTCTCCGCATGCATGGCACATGACTCACCTTCTTCACAGATCTCTTTCCCAGAATAAGAAGAAGAAAAAAAAGGAAGTACAGCAAGAAGAAAGCAACAGAAACACAGAAACATATGAGAAAAACAAGTAAGTACTGAAGTAATAAAAAAAACCCTGGTACAGACAGCTCTACAAATCTACAGTATCATCACATGAGGTTGTGATGAAGAAGCCTTGGAAATGCAGACACCAGCTTGGTTTGGTGCGAGTTAGTGTTTGCAAGAGGACAGTGAATCCAGGACAGCTTCCAGGAAACTGCTGTTAGTGCAGTATCTGCCAGGCCACATTCACTCAGCCAACATCTTAGTGACCTGCAAAAGCATTTGAGAGAGTGGGTAAATGAGTTTCCGAGCTTTGTGTCCCCACAGCTTGTATCCTGCTAGTCACTAAGTCAAGCTCAGCTGAAGACCTCTGCCAAGCCCCAGCTGCCTGCCTGCAGCCCTCACGTGAGCAGCAGACACCAAGAGCCACATCTCCCCAGTACTCTTTCCGGCAGCACATTAAAATTTTGCCCCCGGTTTAACCAGGCATTTATCTGGAAAGGAAGGGTGGGATTCATCCAAACAGACAAAGGTAAATAAAATACAGAGAATACAGAGACTCAGGCCATCACTGAGTCTCACTTAGCAATGAAATGAGAGGAACTAGCAGTTGGAGGCAATAATTCACCCACCCTAAACCAGGGAGCAGATCTAGGGGAGCTTGGAGGGCTGATATCTCCCTACTGGTGATGCGGGGAGGCCACCTGGCAGGCTCAGGGGCAGACGTTAAAAAGGAGGAGACAATTTCCATTCCCACATGCTGACATATGCTGCAATATAGCTGGTCCAGGAGACCACTGACACCCAGATCCAGGTGTGGTGATTCCCTGAATGAAGCCAATTACCAGATTTACATTTAAAACCGTTTAAATCAAAGGCACCAAAGAATTGCAGGAACTGAAACATGCTGCCCAACTGATCAGATTTGTTCTGTTTTCATGATGTCCTAATTCTTCCCACATACTATGCTTTTGCATTATTTTATGTCTTGAAGCAAGGGGGTTTCCTCCCTTTCACCAGGGCTGGCATTCAAAACCTGGCATGAAAAGGACCTGGATGGAAAAAAAAAAAAAAAAAAAAAGGTGGAAAGAAAAGACATTTCAGAAAAACAGCCAAACAAAACCGCCTTGGCAGCCATGAACTTTTTACACTTATATTTGCAAAGATAAATTCCCTAGTCAGTTCAGGAGTGCTCAATACATGGGAAGGATCCTATTTATCCCATACCAGAATTAAGTCCAAATAAATGCCAGCTGTCCCTTATTTGAGGTCCTCCCTCCTTAGTCCCTCTCTGAGGAGTCCATGCTAAACAAACTTGCCTCAGCTGCTCTCCCACGGTGATCCTTTGGGAATCCTAGTCAGGCGGAGAGAAAAGGCCTCTGGTAGCATTAAAAAACAGAATATGTTGCATTTATGTCCATGAGGAGAACTACTCACTAGACACAGTCCCACTCCCCAAAAGAGGCAACTGTTTTTTTTTTTCTTATGCCATTCCCATCCGATTTGTGCTGAAATCCCAAAGCCTCCTCCTCCTCCTGCAACTGAGCAGACAAACCACAGCCCAGCCACTTTCTCTCTCTGTGTTTCAGTTTTCCTCTTAGCAGAGGGGATAATAAAATTAGCCAGCACTCAGGAATGCTGTGGCTTTAATTCATTAATATCTATAAGCAGCTTAGAGATCCTCAGCCATAAAGGCCTCTGGAAAGGCCAGCGGAAACGTTTTGCATCTTGTTACTCTACTTCGACTTTCCAAATTTCCCTATTGCATCCACCGATTCCAATAATTTGAGTTCTGAATTTTCTGACTCGACAAATTGGAATCAGCTTTTCTCAATGACTCAGTGAGTAAAAACGTGCTCTTTGTCAGAGAGAGGAAACGGGGAGCAGCACTAGGCTATCTGTATGCTGCCTGAGTCAGCCACAGTTTGTGCACCTGCTGTGACTTACAGTCTGAATGCACTGGCTGCACTCTGAGATGCTGGTGTTGCAAACAGATGGATTTTGTAAATCCTGTTAATGTTCCTGTGTGTAAGAGCTTCCCAGCAGAAAAGGATCATGTCCATGTGAGTATCGGATCCACTTACCCTTATAGATTTTAGAACAGGAGCTTCATTTCACTCAGGCTGGAGGTATAAATAGATTCATCATAGAGTGGGCACCTGATTGTGTTTGTGAGAATGGCAACTTTCAGGAAATTAAATTTTGAATTAGCTGCTCTTAGCTGTACAAAGAGGAGAAATGTGTGCCTTTGGACACAACCTGGCTCTGGAGGGCTCAGTTCCAGCATTCTCCAGCAAAATACCTAACCTGGAGATAACACAGGAGGTTGCATGCTCAAACAGCTTGCTCTGCTTTCTCTCAATCACAGGGTTTTATGCCAAAAAAGTTACTGGAATGTTTTGTTCTCATAAGGTTTAAGCAGCTTAGAGAGGGAAAAATGCATAACCCCTTTCCTATGTAAGCTTTAGACTTTGACATGTACTCAACCCTTTTTGCTTCATGCAAGGGCAGCCACCTTTCCATGGGATGGGAACAGAGAAGTAAACAAGGAAACCAAGCCTGATAAGAAGGGAAAAAGGGTCCTGGGAGTTGCTGCTGTGAATACAGCTGAAAGGGAAGTGGGGAGAGCAGGAGCACAGCCTATGTATCAGCAGTTTACACCTGAAATTGCTGAAATCTTTCTACCCACCTAGGCAAGGAGGCTGCCACAGGGCAAGGCAGATGCATGCCACACACCTGGGCATGCACACCATCACCTTCCAAGTGCACTGGCTGTTCTGGATTGCCCAAAAATAGCAAAACAGGGGAAAACAACAACAACAACAAAAACAAACAAACAAACAAACAAACAAACAAAACCATGGTGAAGGTTAGTGTGCTTCAGCAGTCACAGCAGGATGCTCTTTGTCACCTGTGGAAGTGGCCCTTCTTGGCTGCCTTAGTGGTGGGTTTAAACACGCTGTAGTTGACTGGGAGGAGGTGGAAACTGCTAAAAATCTCGCCCTTTGTTTTTGAGGGCACTCAGGAGCTGCTGAGGTGCAGGGAGGTTGCAGTACTACCATGACCCCACTGCCTGAGCTCAGAGGAGATTAGCAGAAGGTGCACTTAGAACCTGATGTCCAAGAAGCTGAACCCAGATCTCTGTTTAGAGGGGTGCCATGACGCTGTATTTCCCTGCATTGCTGGCATCATCAGTTGTGGAATGCTAAAAACCCACTGCACCCTGTAAACCCCTAGCTGCTGCTATCGGAATTTATTATGCAGGCAATTAACAAAGGCAACCCCATGGTTGCTGGTGGGATTTATCTGAGTAAAACTCACATGTGTTATTCTTCTACAAAAACAAGTAATCAACTTTTTGGCTTGGCCGAAGTTTCCTAAGATAAATGTCTCCCCTCATTTATTACTAGTAATACACAGCTTGTGGTCATGTGGCGTGAGTATAAACAAGCTGAACAAATGTCTAGTATGGGAAGGGATAAAATGTTAATGCAAAAAATTGACTCGGTGATCTCTCTGCAGGCAGTGAGATGGATACCCCATTACCAGGCCTGGCTCTGTAATACAGTAACTGTGTGATTAGTACTTAACAACTGGAGTTTGTTTCTTTTGCTTTCCAATCATTAAAGCCACCTTGATCTGCTCAGAACATATTGATACTTTCTGAATATATAGGCAAGCAAATCAGAAACCACAACAACCTGCTTGGGCTCTGTTTCTTTCTCTGCGCTGACATGCAGGAGATCCTGGCAGACAGAGGTGCCTCCAGAAGGGCAGGGCAGGGCAGAGGACAAGGACAAGGGGCAGTACCTGGGCTGTCAGTTCTCAGAAGTACTGAGTCACAAGACCACAAGACCAGAGGAAGATGACTGGGGCAATGCCACTGTTAAAGCTGGGGGTCAGCGTCCCACCCAGCTGCTGAGCCTATGGAGCAGCCCCTGCTTGCTGTGCACCACACACAGCTCACACCCCTGAGCCCAAATATTAATTGCATGAGCCTGCCACAGCAAAACTCCACCTGGGCAAGACCCAAAACACTTCTCTGTCCATTCCTGGCCACAAAAGTCTTGTTTTCTGAGGTGGTTTCCTGCTTCCCTCCCCCATTACTTTCTGCAGTATTTCAGAGACTGCAAGGCAAAGCTGCCCTTAATGCAAAGAGACCTCTCTGCACCACGTGTCTATATGGCTTTTAGCACAGCAAATGCAATTATTTTGCTTTTGATGATGTCTGTAGCATTTCCTAGTCCTGAGAGATCTGACCCTTCACCACTACTCAGGCTGCTACAAGTGGTGCTCGAGGTGGGGCCATTGAGTGCCATGGCTGGGATTTTCAAAGGTGTTTAAGGGGGTTAGGTGTCTACTTCCTGAACTTTTACGGGAAGAAAGAATAGCTAATTCCTTTAGCTACAACTACTTGTAAGAAAAGAGGCTCTCTGCCCACAGTGTTCAGCAAGGATGCTCTCATGCATGCTGTGAGCTGACCTGTGTGAGCACATTTATGTTCTTACCGCTTGGCCCAGGGCAAGATGTATGTAGGCTTAGTGCCAAAATTACTGCAAAGATACTTGTTCATGTTCTGTGGGAGGAAAATCCCCAAACAGAACAAGCTATACTTATGAATAAATATTCATCTGGCATTCAATAGGAACGCATAGATGCATCTCGAGTTGGTTTCCATCTGTTAGTGATGATCCCAAGCTCCATTACTGTAAGCAGAACCCAACCAGCTAATTTGTTCCTCTCGCCTTACACCTCCGATGTCAGAACAGAAAGCCTTTTCCCTATCCAGGTCTGTGTTACCATGCAAACTGTCTGCTTGACTGATGGACTTTATCATGAGCAGCAACAGTGCCAGGGCTTTGACTCTGCAGGCAGATGATGACCACAGCAATTAGGAGGGAGGCATGGTCAAAGGGAGCAGCAGCCCATTGCTCCGGGTGTCTCCTTGCTAAGGGATATTCCTGCTAATGTGCATGGATGGACAAGCCAGACCCTACTGTATCAGTTAGAAGCAGTGTTGTCATGCAGTTTAGATGTAAAACAATCATGCTTAGATCAAAGGAGAAACCTGTATTGGTAAATAAAACGAGTCAAGACATTTTTCATCTTCTACAGGGCAGTTTAAGGACAACTTGCACCCATTGAACTCTGCACCCCCAAACAAGAAAGGTTTCATCCTCACTGCCTGCTGGCCCCTGCTGTCCTCACCTCCAAACCAGAACAGCTTCATCCTCGCTATTTGCTGGCCCTACTGTCCTCAAAGCTGGGCCACAGCATCTGTGGCAACAGTGGTTGGGACTGGCCAAAAGCCTTGAGGGATCAGTAGTTAACCTGAAGGGGGATCTCCAGCCTTTTCTCTGGCCCTGTTTAGCCCACTAGCCTATGGGTAGCCAAAGAGTCTGACTCAGGAGTCAAGTCCTTTGGTCTAGGGAGTCCAAGGCTGACTTTTCTCAGTGCTGTGGGTTGTGTTGAGCTTGAGTCTAAACTGGGAATTCCCAGAGGGACTTGAATTCCCCTGTAATTAGTAAGGGAGCCTGGAAACCACATACTGTCCCACTTAAAGCCCATTTCCACTGGACAGGCAGTGGGCCCAGATGGCTGATTTTGATACAAAACATGTTTTCCCTACTTTTGTTGCTCCCTCCCTGCTGCTCATGTGTTCATTTCACCCGGCTGTGGCTCCCTCCTTGTTGCAGCCTGACTGTGGCCGTGACTCCCCACGACTCCCAGAACAGCCCTAAATGTGGGCTCAATACCTGAGTGTAAGCCAACACCCCCCCACAGAGCAGTACCAATCAGTAACACGGCAAAGGAAATGGATAGAAATCTCAACTTCAAAAAACTGAAAAATAACCTACTGAAGCCACTTTATTTCTGGCTTTGTATTTCCAATTGATGCCACTGTAGGTGGACATGCAAAAAATTGTAGGTGTCCTGATGAATTAAATTTGGAGGCAGCTGATGATGTCATGCTACATTATAAATAGTGTTCGCCTAAAGCAGTCGAATTCATTCTTACAATCCTTTTTTTTCCCGTCCTTGAAATCCTGGTGCCAAGCCCAATAAATTGGTAGAAGAACTCCCACTCACTTCAGTAAATTTTGGATCAGATCCTGGAGGATCAGCCCACAGGAGCTTTAGAGAGCAAGGACTTGCAGACAGCAGTAACAGATTGATGAGACCATTTCTACGACCAAGCGTTTGCAGACAGGGGTTAAGTTTCCATGGCCAAGCACTAACAGACTTAAACCATCATCTTAATGGCCTGTGCATCCATTATATTGAAAGTGAAATGAGCACATCTGGGTGCCTGGACATGAGAGTGATTAACCAAGGGGGAAAGAAAAGAGCAGGTAAAGTGAAGAGTATGGAAGACTGTTGTTCAAAGAGCCATGCTCAAATGATGAGTGGCATGTGCTCTTTCACAAACATGCCATACTGACAAATGAGCCCAAGGCTTGATTTCCACCTGAGCTCTGCTGTCAGAGCTGTACTGTTGACACAAAAGTGCAGTTCCCGCTTGCTTTGGTAGGAGCTGCCTGTATGTGATGGAGAGCACAGCGAGAGCAGCAGGACCCAAGTCAAAACTCTTAACATGAGGAAATTGGGAGTTAAGTCTAACAACTGACTGCATGCTCAGAGAGAGGGTTTAAATAAACATGCTTCGGTGAGGGGACAGGCGATATGTTTGGAAATCTAGGCAGGCTCTTTCTGCCGTCTGTGTTTTGTTTCTGATTCCAGTGCTATGATAATGAATAAGCTGTTTGCTCTTTCGACTGCACACCACATGACAGCTAGTTTCCATCCAAAAGCTTTGGCCCCTGCTTGTAAATTGATCCTGTAAAGTTAACTCCTTTGTTCAAGAGGTTAAGTATGCGATGTATCAATTGGGCTTTTTGTGTAAAAGCCACAGAGCAATACACTTACTGAGCCATATGGGTATTGCACAATAATTTGCAGTAAAGGTATGTGGAGGAGCAAAGATGGATCATACAAAAAAAATGTAGGCTCCAGTTCAAAAAAGTATCCATTTAGAACAGAGCAGAATTGAAGCATATGCTTAACTCCCACTGAAATATGGTTTCTAATCACATGTTTCAGGTTAAGCATGTGGTTAATGCTTGACCCAATAGGGAGGGATTTAGACATATGTTTAAAACCTCTGAACTGGGGCAGGGGTTAGAGAAAGGCCTCTGGAGTCTGGACTGACCAGGCTAGAAATCCAAATTTGCACCTAGGCTCTACCAAACGAGGCAGGGAAACCCCAAAAGGGAAGAAAAATTCTGAGGAAAACAGCAAAATCACCTGGAGAGACTTCAGAAGGTCAGAAACACAAGCTTGGTTTGATCACAGCCACAAAACAAGGCAGTGACACCTCCCTGGGATGCAGCAGCACAGCCGGGAGCTGATGACATGTTGGGCTTCTCCACTCCTACATGGATACATTGCTTACAGTCAAGTGGATGCTGAGGACACCATCCCTGGACTCACATGATTCTTTTGTTGTTTTGACTCATTCTTTGGTACCACTTTGGGCTACATTCCCACTGCAACATGGTGACTCTACTATCTGTCCCAACCTCCCACATGACAGTAGAGAACCAGGAAATGTTCTCAGACATGGGAGGCCACAGAAGTCCCTTCTGTGCATGGAAAAGTGCCTACATCCTATATCCTGGTTGCTGTGACTATAAAAATATTCCAGGGAGCAAAAAGGGCTCCTGTAAAAGTAACTTTGTCACCATGGAGAATTCAGAGCAAACCATGAGGGAGAAAGGGTTCTTCCTTGCAGGAAACAGGGCCATCTTTGCATAGTCTTTTTCAGTGAAATCAACGTTGCCTTGGCAGAATGACGTCTCCTCTGACATCTCAATCCCTGCCGCCCACCCTGCTGGCAGTGAGATCATAAGCATCTTCGACAACAGACAATCGGCATTTTCAAAACATGTTAAATTCGTCCCTTCTGCTGCAGTGCATTTGGACACGGAACATACTGGCAACCTCACTCAGCGTTATTGTTTTATTAGAAACTCTTTAAGGAGCATATTTGTCTTATCCTTTCAGCTTTTTGTTATTTCTCTCTGGTAGCAAGAACCAACAGCCAGCAAGGTACTTTCCAAAGAAAACAGAGGCATAGCCTCTGCCTTGCAGAGCCATCAATCCCTTTAAGATCCTCTGCAGTGTTGTGAAATGAAAGAATAAGAAACCTAACCCCACCTTTGTGAAAATGTAAAGGTACTTTTAATATTTCTTTTTTCTGTGTGCTTGTGTGTGTGTGAGTGTGTTTAACCTTTGTCTCTTAATAAGGAGGTTTACTTTTCCATTGAAAATGGGTAGACCGGGAGAAGAAGTGTTCTCCTTGATCTCCCTGCCTTAATCCAGTTCCTGCTCCAAGGTGAAGCATCCAATAAGCTGTGCTGTTAAATACCTAAAATGCTCTTCCTCCTTGGGGACCCTGGAACAATCAATTCCTATGGATGCCTCAGCAAATCCTGGAACAGCACTGGCTTCAAAGGGTTTGCAGGGATTTCAGGAGCACAGTCAGCCTTTTGTTTGATCTGAAGCAGTGGAGCTCTGCCACCTTCCTCAGAGTTCTGCCAGCTCGTACCAGGTGGGGATCTGGCCCTCAGCCTTTAATAATTATCACACGCACTCAGAGATGAAAAATGCATTTACCACGAAGCAGGGAGAAACCCATCAGCTGAATGAGCTGCCAAAAGGGAAGGTGTTTGCTCAGTTTGGCTCAAAGGGGCATTGCCTCAGTGGCACTGGGCACAGATCTGCCAGGAGCAGGGAAACTCTCACTGATGGTAACCGGCAGTGACAGAGAGAGACCAGACAGTGCTTTGGAGTTCTTCCCTGCCCTATTTTTCTGATGTCTGTTATTTAACAAGGAATCAGGTCTTCCCTGTCACTAGAAACTATGCCAGGCAAGGCCAGGCAATGTCTTGTAGGAGCAGAGGGCTCAGTGGGCTATGTGGCTCAGTTCAGACAGGATTTTGAGGACAAATTTGGGCTTCTGGGGATTGGAGCTATAGAGGGGATGACTGGGAGCTCCCAGTGGAGTAGGGCTACCATCACATGCAGTGATGGTAGCGGGTGAATTCAGAGCAGCTGACTTTCCCTGGGCATTTATTTGCCTGGTTTAGGAGTTTCACAGGGATTAGGGAAGGATTTGTCAGGCTGTGGTGTCAAACCAGTGTTTATCCACAGAAGCCTTTTGATATTTTAATTGTGTGAGAGACGTCTAGCTGGCATCTCTATCCAAAACCTGGCCAGTTGGTGGAAATGGAAGATTTATGCCCAGCCTTTGTTTTAGGGTTGAGGGTGAGCAAGGGGAGGGCTGAGGCTTCTTTTGTCTGACTTTAAAGAGATGCCCCCTCCTCTTCAACTGCTTCCAGCTCATCCTCCTGGCTGGCAGACATGGGGACCCTCCTGCCAGGGCTGGGGAGGGATGGGAGAACCAACAATGGCTCCTTTGGTGTGAGAGAATCAGTAACAACACAAAGCTCCCTCAGATGCACACGTGCCTTTCTGTTGACTGCTGTGGGAGTTGCCTGCATATTTTAGGAGACAATTAGGCTGATGCTGTGTACACTGCCTATTCATTCTTCAGCTCCAACCTCAGGGAACGGGAGAAATGATTTATTAGGGAGACAGACTTAACATCTTCTGGCTTTGCTAAGCTGTCATGTGAAAATAGACTCATTGAAGGCAATTAGTATCAAACCTAATTAAAAAACAAAATCTCTCATTGGTTTGCTCACAGACAGCTACTGCACTGGAGCACAGTCTTGCAGGGGGAGGACGAGGATGGCGGGAGAGGAGCTGAGGAGCAGTGGGGAAAGAGCAGCTACACAGCACAGAGCACCCAAAGATGGCTCATTTTCCCAAGCTCCCACTCACACCGAGGGCAAGGGCGAGAGCCCCTCGGGAGCACTCATCCCCTCACAGAAGATTGCCCAGCAAGAAGAAAGTCTCTGTCTTGCTCTGCTGGGGCTGTGCAATGACCTGAAAGGCTCAAGAGAGATGGCTTGTGTCGGCTGGTGCATATCCAGATAGTTCATGAGAGACTAGCTCCGCTCTCCATGACAAATCCTCACTAATCCTCCAAAAGCAGAAACAAAAACTAAACGAGTGATGCTGCCTGAGCTTGTAAACAGACTCGGGTGACATTGTTCGACCTTTGGTTCCTGCTCAAATGTGGCTGGTTAACCCCCAGCAATCCCACAAGGTTTGCACCAGCAGAAAGCCCTTTTTCCTATAGGTGCCAGGGTGAGCTGCTCACCCCTTTGCAGTGGCTTTGCCTGCCAGACTTTATGTCCTTGCTGCTGCCCTGCAGCACAGTGTGGAGACCCACATTAGCTCTCTCACTGAAAATGTGCTTGTTCTGCCCTTGCACCCGGGCTTCTGTCAGGTTCCTTTAGTGACACTGATTGAAACCATTGCAGAGAGGGTGTTCTGTGCCTTTACACTGAAATGTGCCCTCTTTTGGTGTCCCACCCCAAGCCAGCAGCTCCAGAATGGGAGATCACCTGTGAGTGATGGGGAAGCCCTCCTGAGGCTGGATTATGTTCCCAGTCCCTCTCAGCCCTGTGGTGGGGGTGCTCCCCAGGCCCACCTGCAAGCAATGCCCTGCCAGGGCTCCTCACTACCCATGGTCCAGGGGATACAGCAGCTGCATCTCTGATAGCAAATTAAACACGATCAGGAGTCTTCTCTGGCACTGTGGACAACCAGTTTAGACTAGCCTTGGTTCTGGTAAGATTTTCGTATGAAGAAGAGGTTTTATCTCCTAGTTTCATCTGGGATAGAGTTCACCTTGACTTCTAGGATTTTTTGCTCTCCAGAGCAGTGCAACCTCTTCTAAGTTGCCTACTGGGAGAGGTGTCTGACCCATGCTAATTCCTGAACTGTGATGGGGACTTTTCTAACAATATAACAGTGCAAACAAGTTCCAGCGCTTTGGAAACCCCCTTAGGAATATTCAGTGTATCAGTCAAAAGAGAGATTAGATATTTTCAGTATATTCAAGCTAGTAGAGGATTTCTGCGATTGAAGGATCTATTCGAAAATGCCAGCGGTGTGGGAGAACTTTGTAGGACTGCTGTTCTGGGAAAAGCAATCACTGCTTGACCTGAAGCCATTACTAATCTGAGCATGAGTCTATTCAGCAAGTTCACATCCGCCGCATCTGCTGCAGCCAGCGGCTCTGGGGCTCTCGCTGGGCGCCCGCCCATCTGCTGAGCATCCCCTGCACCGCCCACCTCCCCGCCCCAGCCCGGCTTCCTACACGCGAGGAAGGAGACAGGGGTGGGGACCGCAGGTGTTTCCAGCGCAGCGCCCTGGGATGCAGCGGTGCCTCGGGCGCCCGCCAGTGATGTCAGAGAGGGGATGTGCCGGCGGTCATGCGTCTCCTTCCCCACGTCCTGCTTGCTGTGCCTGCACCACTGCCTTCACACTCGCCACACACAGGACCTGAGAAGAGCCTCAACAGAAAGCCAAGGCAAAGCTGGTCCTCTAGCATTACACACTGTGGCTTGTACTAGAAAACAGACTATTCCAAACACTAGGAAAATTTGGATCTGGAGTCTGCTCCTTGGGCTTATTTAGAGCTTAAGTAAAATTAAATATATTTCAATTAAGCACCCATATGCCTCATCAAAGCTTAATAAATCAGATGACACATTGCAGCCAATTAAACCAACCACATTTCAGGAAGCAGCACTTTACAGTGCGTGGTTCCGTATGCAGCAATGTGTACAGAGGTAAGAGAAACTCGCTGACGAGTCCGTACTAAACCGTGTGATCCTACTCTGTTCTGATAAGATTTTCATATAAAGAAGAGGTTTCCTCTCCCGGTTTCATCTGGGATAGAGTGTATTTTCTTCTTCGTAGATGGTGCAGTGCTGTGTTTCGGACTCAGGATGAGAATAACTGACAATGCACTGGTGTTTTGGTCGGTGCAAAGTGGTCCTTGCCCTGAGTGAAGGACTTCTCAGTGTCCCATGTTCTGCCACTGAGCAGGTGCACAGGAAGCCAGGAGGGAGCACAGCCAGGACAACTGACCTGAACTGGCCAAAGGGATATTCCACACCACAGAACATCCTGCTCAGTGTGAAACTGAGGGGAGCTGGCTGGGAGGGGCTGATCGCTGCTCAGGGATGGGCTGGGCATCAGTCCATGGGTGGTCAGCAACTGTATTGCACACCCCTTGTCTTTCTTGGGTTTTATTCCTCTCTTTTTGTTATCTCTCTTTCCATTACTAATATTATTTTATTTTTTTACTTTATTTTGATTATTAAACTGTTTTTATCTCAACCCATGGGTTTCACCTTTCTCTGATTCTCCTCCCAGTCCCACCAGGGGTTGGGGGAGTGACCGAGTGGCTGTGTGACACTTAACTAGGGTTAAACCACGACACTTCCTTATCTGAGGTTTCAGTGAAACTTGGGTTCCTGTTCCTAAAAGGAACTGATGTATGCCATAATCTGTCCAGTTTATTCTGAGATGTTTTTCACCCCAGGTCTCCCCACATCACGATGAATCATTTCCCCAGAATTATGTGTAGATATTTAAAATGGATGCCTGGCGTATTTGAAAAACAGAGCTAATTGTCAGTTTTGTGCTCCCTTTGCGCAGTCTACCAAGAAGATTTTGAAGATTAATTGTTTAATTAGACAGCCAGTATTAGATCTTCAGCTGTATAAACTGGGGCAGTCTCACAGAGAATTCCCATATACGATCCTTATCTCACTTGTGCTTATGTCTTCAACCTTAAACTACTCACTTCTTCTGCATCCTGCAAAAAATCCCATGGGTGGAATAACATGTTATATATCCTAGTGGGGGAGAGATGCTCTCATAGCACCTGCCCTGCAGTCTACTGAAGGCAGTGAAAAGCTTCACTTTGATTTTAAGATCAGGCCTAAGCCTGGCACAGCAAGGCGCTGCTTAAGCAAGTAATTTACTTCTACCACATGCCAAATTTTCAGTAACTTGAACAAGACTCAGAAGTGAGATTTTCCAGAGACTGATTTGAGAACATGATGAACAGGTTGCTGAATCAGAGCCTGGCTGAGGTTGTTCCATTTGCAGGAACTGGAACAGGGGTTGCACTGAGGGATGCTGCTACAGACCTTCCAGGGAGGATGCTCTCCCTGCCACTCAGTGCATCACATGCCAGAGCTTTCAGATGTTGCAGTTAACCTGCCACAGTCACTACAGAAAAGTACCTCACTACTTAATAGGAAATTCCAGACTTGCTAATGCCTATTTTGGGGCTTTTTAATAGTTTTAATTTTAACAGGATATTACATATAAAATGTTGTAGAATAGACAGGAAATCTGCTCAATTTCAGGGGGTAGTTCTGATTTTTTTCTACAGTTCCCCATCCTTGAAGACCCTCATGATTTCACCAATGTTAAATTCTGCAGGACTTTTCCACAGAGGAAATCTGTCATTTATTTTCTTTACAGTTCTGACTGAGCAAATACAGACAAAATAAAGTTTACTGTGGCACAAGGGAGACTTGAATTTGAAGTCACTTTTCAATTACTTGACGTTATAAATACCTGGAGCAGGGACTGATATCTCATGTTCAACAGCTGAGTGTGTTGTTTTAAAAATCCTGTTGCATGAGCAAATGAGAAAGGGGAAATAAATATATTACTCAAAGTTTTACACTTTTGCAGGACTTTTTTTTTTTTTTTAAATTTCTTCCTCTATCTGCCTTAAAATTAAGAGGCTAATTCACAAAAAGTGTGCTTTTCTTAGTCAAGAGAGAGCTGTATTTCTAAATAATTACATCTAATCCAAACTGGATCTTAATCCATGTATTTCCTCCAAGCCTCAGACTGTTTAAGATTCAGGGTTGTGATTCAGGTACATCTTCCTAGTGAAGATTAATTACATCTGGGTTTCCCTTCAGAGACCTAAAAGGCTGCAGAGAGACCAGCAGAGCCAGATTTTTAAATGAAGGAAGAGTCAGTGCTGCACGTGCATCTTCATATACTGAGTTCATACATGCAAGAGCAGGATGATTGAGTATTTGTATATGCCTTTTTCTAATTGGGACACTAAATACCCAGGTACAGATTCATAAAAAGAATGGAGAAAGAGGGCTGAAAAAGAGGTAGAATAGTGGATTATCAATTTCTTCTTAATCTATGCTCTCAAACACCTACACTGTCACCTTCCCAGTGCTGGGCTCCATCCATTCCTGCCATTCAGATACATTTTCATACATACACAGGCATGGCTTTAGAATCATAGAATCATTAAGGCTGGAAAAGGCCTTTAAGATCATCAGGTCCAACTATTAACCACCACCACATTCATAATTAACCACCACCACATTCATAATTAAACTGTATCCCTAAGTGCCATATTCACACCTTTTTGAACACTTTCAGGGATGGTGACTCCACCACTTCCCTGTTCCATTGCTTTACAACCCTTTCTGTGATTTTTTTTTTTTTGTTAATATCTAGTCTAAACCACCTTTGGTGTAATTGGAGGCCATTTCCTCTCATCCTTACATTTCTGTGTTATACAAGTCCAAACTCCCATGTGCTACCTGGACGCACCCAGAATTGAAATTTGAGCCCTACTACCAAAGCTGATTAATAATGATAAATAACATAAAAATTAGATTCAAGGGGAGATTTTATGTCTTGAATTATCACGGTAGTGCAGGGAACCATCCACAGTTTTTGAGTGGCTGCTGAAAAATGCATATTTTGATTCAGTGCTCTGGAAGTCTCAAGTCTGCAGCTAATATTTCTTTTCCAATTATTGTTGTGAATGGATACAATATATTTTAATATCTTTGTGCTAAGAGTCCTATCTAGAGAGAGAGAGGTATTTCCACTGCACTGCAAGACCATTACATTTATTTGCACAATTCACTTTACTCTGGTTCATGATATTGCCAGAAGCCCTTGATGGAATTACGGTTCCATAATTATAGCTTTATAAATTACAGCCCATAATAGCTTTAGGGCTGGATTCTCACTTGCAGTAAATCATCAGGGCTTCATTGATTTTATTGAAGTATATGGAGGTATGTCAACTTACACCAGCTGAAATCTGAGGTGAGATCTTCACCCTTTGAAGTCATTGGGAGTTCTGCCATCAGCTTAAAGGCAGACTGAAATTAACCCTTGCTCCTCATTTTTCATAGCCACTTTGTTACCACAAACTGCATTGAGACAATAAATGGTTGAAGCTAATGTTATCACAAACCAAGATGCTGCTGCTAATTAAAATCTGCCATTATCACTCATACTCTAAAAGGTTGGGCACTAACAGGTTTGATTCTCTACCACTCTGCACCTTGGATTCCCTTTGTATAGACCAAATGCAGCAACCCACCCTTAACTCCTGCAATATCCTAATACATTCTTATGGATGTTTTTAAATATGCAGACATAAATTTAAGCTTTCATAGTATGTCACTGTGCACTCTCAGCTAATTTACTGTTCTTGTATGAGCCTCAGTGAGACAAACAGATAAATAACTAGAAGGCACACAGCATTTCAAATGATCAGCAAATGGATGGACAAGTTCACTCAGGCTCCTCTGGTAACCTTCACAGTCTTCTGCCAAGAAGCCAGACGGTGGGAGAGGAGGTTAAAATACTGAGTGTGGGGCAAAGCATTGCACCGGGGAAAACAAATATAGTGCTCATGTATAAGTAGAGAAAGTCACTCACTGCCATGGGTCAGATTTGACCTAGTATTGATCACTTGGAAGGGATGCAACTATCAGTCACTTAAAGAATAAATATAATTCTCTGTCAAGTCTTTCCCATTAAAATAACATATATACCACTTATATAGCATCAATGGATTTTAATGGCCATAATACTTTTGTGAGCTTAAATTTGGATATTTACGTTTTCAATTATGGAAACAGAGCTACCGAAAGTTTCAGTCCAAAACAGCCATTGATTTTTTTCGGCAACTAAAATGTGCATGTCTGTGCCTTGCCCAAAGCCCATTTTGGCAGGCACATCAGAGATCAGCAGTTCCTAAGTCTGAGCAGTGAACTTTTGATTACAGCTTATTGCCCTCCAAATGTAATTCCTTTAAAAATCAAAACAGGTCCTCCAGAGAAGGATTATTAGGGGTCTGTTAAGGATAGAACAGCACAGGCCCAAATTTACCAACAGAGGAGGCGGCTGTGGCGTAGGCGAAAGAAGGCATAAAATGTTTATCCCTTTAAGCCACAGTGACTGATGAAGGGTAAGCTGGAGGGAATGCTCTCCAGAGACCTCTCCTGCACTGCACTGCTACATTTTCCTTTCCTCTCTGCTTGTGGTTACAACTGCATTATTTGTTCCTCCGCTAAGATAAACACAACTTTCCCACACTTGAATCCGTTATGACAAATTTACTGGGTTTATTCAGAAAAACGCTATCTGTTGCTTCTTGATAGCTCCACCACAGAAAGATAAGGGCAGGCTGATGAAACATCGAGCTTCTCATAACCAGGGAATCATGGCTGAGGGACAGGCAGGCAGTGAGGAAGCTCCTGCTCCACAGTGGGCTGTGCTCTCCTCAGCAGCCCATGGCAGCTGTAGCACCTTCCAGCTCTGACACATCAAAGGTGTCATTTGGGAAGAAGGCCAACTTTGACTTGTGTCAGGACCATGACAAACAAAAAGCAAAGCCAGAAAGTCAGGAAAATTGCAGAGTGCTGCAGCCAAACCATTTCCAAGGAGTGGATAACTGAGAAGTTAAAAGCACTTGGCCAGATACTTTCAAGTGGATGATTCAACTTAGGATGATGCATTGATGCCACGATCTGCCCTGCAGGGGTAGAAGTGGCTTCATCACAACGGGCAGCTGGAGTCCTTTCGGCTCCACTGCAGCACGAAATACAATGGTAGGGAGGAGCCCACTCCAGCACACACTCCTGAACCCACATGCTTTCATGTCAGCTAAGCCCTAAAAATAACATACTGTATCAAAAGTGATTTGATAAAGTCTATCCAGGGGCTTTTTTCCCCTCTGCTGTTGCTTGAAGAATGTTGTAAGCAGTTTCATCTCAGTCATCCAGTACTAGCAGATGCCTCTGCTCCTTTCACTGATGGAGGAGAGCAAAGTTTTCACACAGGGACCACAGTTATTCCAACCTACCTGCAAGGCAGTGATGAATACAGCCCTGGGGACCACATTTTTCTGGGTACAGCACATTAACAGAGCGTTAACCGGGAGAACGTTAATTGCACATTGTCGCTGCTCCTCACCCAAAAGGAATTCAGCCTGGCAAAACATGATCATAAAAAAGTAGGCATTTGGAATGAATCAATGTGTGTGTGACATATATAAATGCCATTTGCATCCTGCCTAGGAAGGCTCCACGAGACTCATGGCTTGCAGCTGGCTGCCAAGGTCTCTGCAGCACCATCAAGCACACCCTCAGGTGATGGTCCAGTGACTCCGCACTCCACTTAATGAGCACTGACAGGGAGATTAGAACAAAAACCAAAATACCCTCTGGTAACATTTCTAGATATAAAACCCCCTTTTCTAGTGAGTTTTGAGCTCTATTTTTCTCTTAATAATTCTGTTTTAAGGCAGACTTCAACATTCCAGTGACCGTGGGCCAAGACATCTGGGTCTCTGAGGTTAGAATGTGCTGTGAGGACACAGCTCCCTGATTCTCTGCCCAGTTTCATCCCCAGAGTCTCCCAATCTGCTCAATTCCACACTGTCCCCAGGGCCCACGAGCCAGATGGGGACAAGCCAGCATAGCACACCCTGGGCACTCAGCTTGCACCCATCCACCCCTCAGGCAAGGAGACCAGAAGGTCCATTTTGCCCTGTCTTGGTCTGCTGGAGATGCCACAGTGTAGGGAAGACAGTCCCAAAGAGTCAAATCAGGTCCTGTCAGTTACAGAGAATTACATTTGGTTTCCATTCAGACCAATTGTTTAATGGAGTACCGATCATCCATCTTCAGGGCACTCTGAATGAAAGCATACCTGTCACCACCACCATTACCAAGTCGCTG
The DNA here is from genome assembly GCF_003031625.1 of Empidonax traillii. Classification (NCBI taxonomy): domain Eukaryota; kingdom Metazoa; phylum Chordata; class Aves; order Passeriformes; family Tyrannidae; genus Empidonax; species Empidonax traillii. The sequence goes on along the minus strand of NW_020955259.1, from coordinate 1,359,248 downwards.
TTCAGAAGAGCAAAGTGATCTGTATTTTAAAATCTATGCAAGAGCTACATTCAACAGCTGGTTCTGTTACCAAAACACTCTGCTGTTAATGTATGCACACACACGGGGCACAGCCTGGTGCGAGCGTGCGGCTGCGGGTGAAAGCCCCACTGCTTTATAAATTGTGCACAATCATCCGTAATCTCTGCAAAATACAAAGTACAGTTTGCTCTCTGTTGCCTGTTCTGCACAACCCTTTCATTACAGAAACATCTGTTGGAAGGGCTTTAGCTAAGGGCTCGTCAGAGTTTCCATTATAAACCCCCATATTCAAGGGGTTACTGCAACTGAGCCATAAAAAGTTGCTCCAGGCTCAAACTTGGCATAAAAGGTCTCCAGTGGGAGAATTACATTTTTTCTAAACCTAAAATGTTAAAATACATGCAGTTAAACAAAAGAAATTCACTTTCCCTCAGAGACTGCCTCTCCTGATTCTATATGTCAGACCTACTTACATGTACTAACATTGTGCCTGAGCCTTTAAAAGAAAGCTATTGATTAATTCATTCATTAAGCTATTTGTTAAAATAAAGTCACTAACTTCACTGCCTTACTGATTCGTTTAAAATATAAGCGGCCAGGTGATTTCAGATAGAAAAGCAGCAATCACATAGAAAATGAATTATCCATCTATATAAAAAGCAAAAGTCAGGGCAGCACTTTCAGGTCATATTTTCATCACCAGCTTTTAACTTTCCTCTTGCAGACAATGGGTTTACCCTTGGGCTGGCAGTAGGATCCAGTGTCCAAAATGACCAAGGGCAAGTAGAGAGGATATTTCTTTTCAGAGGCAGACTGCTCCAGCAGGATGGTAGAGATTAGCAGAAAGATGTTAAGTAGGAGGAAATATGCTTGTTTAGAGAAGATAAGCGGGGGCGGGTGGGTGTGTGTGTGTTTCACTGTACTGTACTGATCAAGGCAGTTAAGATCCACTGATCCACAAGCAGTGGTAGACACAAAAATCCTCCATGCAGCCTGGGGACGATGAAGAAGAGGCAGAAACCATGGGAGAGTTCAATTTAGGAAAGTCTGGTTTGCAAGTAAAAGAAGATGAAGCAAAACTAAAACCCAGGAGACCTCTGAATTGAAAGAGGTCTCATTTTTCAGGCTTGAGGGTATGAGCAGTGTAGATGTTCAGCAAGGCAGCCCTTGGGTATAGAATGAGCAAAACTCTTGTTAC
>NW_020955259.1:1347435-1357090 GCF_003031625.1 Empidonax traillii | reverse complement strand
AGAGGCAGAAACCATGGGAGAGTTCAATTTAGGAAAGTCTGGTTTGCAAGTAAAAGAAGATGAAGCAAAACTAAAACCCAGGAGACCTCTGAATTGAAAGAGGTCTCATTTTTCAGGCTTGAGGGTATGAGCAGTGTAGATGTTCAGCAAGGCAGCCCTTGGGTATAGAATGAGCAAAACTCTTGTTACGCCATTAATTGTGCTGCCCCTGGCAGCTGCAGCAACAGACCTCACTGCTGATCCTGCAGGAATTTAAGCCCATGAGTAATCCCATTTAAATTAATGGGATTATGCTTCTGAAGTGTAGAGTTAAGCATATGTGTATTCGGTTGCTGGAGCTGGCCTGAGGTGACAAGCAGGCTTGAAGAGCACCCTGCCTGTGGTGCTGATGCTCATTGTGCTGCCATGTCAGTGTCTCCTGTTCTTCTACCCATCCACTGGGGAGGAAGGCTGCTGAATGAGCTGTAAGGTCTCTAAGGAAAACTCCCAAAGTGGGGGAAGTCACACAGTCATTCACATTGAATGAGAGCCACCATTGATTGGCACCATTTCCTCTGAGTCAGTCCTGAACAAAAGTCCCAGCACAACTTTAGATGGGAAACTACTGCTGGATGTGCGGTCCCTTGGAGGAGATGGAAAACAAACATCCTGCTGGTGACCGCCACTTAAGGTCTCGGCAGCTCTCTAGGAGAGTTCATTTTTTCACCCTGGTGTTTCTGGCCAAGATCCAACTGCTGTAATTCCAGTTGTCTGGTTCACCCTCCCAGCATGGGCTCCTGCTCTCATGTGGCCTTGGTTGCGTTTCTGAACACCAAAAAGCAGCTGCTGGAGCTCTGACGAGTGAGGGACAATGTCTCTGTACACACAGCAGATGACCCAGACACCCCCAGAGAATGAGCATGATATGAAGAAACAACACTGTCTCCTTCACTTGCACTGAGGAGTGCTTTGGTTTATATCAAAATTTGACATTGCTCAGCATGCTTGACTCCAGCAAAGTGACTCCCCAGCCTTCACTGACATTGGAACAACTAGAGATTTCACTGCGTGCAAATGTTCCCTTTAATCTCCTCAAAAGCTTCAGCTCTAACAGTGAGCTCAGGGAAAAGCTGTGAACACTGTGCAGTATCTTATATGAGTAATGCACGTTACATCCTGCCTATGGACGTAAGAGAGGAAAATTTCTCCACTGCATCTTGCTATCAGCACACAGCATGCTTGAGAGGCTCCTGATTCCTGGGTGTTGGCCAATCTCCTCTAGAGCTCTGGAGTCAACTCTGGCATCACCTGAAGCCTTGTGGCATACCTAGAAAGAAAAAGTTCAGATGAGGAATCAGTCACTTAAGTCATTGGTTATCTGAAGGGAAGGGTACCCATGGCTTCCTTCCTTTTTCCTGTTTTCTGCAACTTTCTTCTTAGGCAGTTGTCACCATATTTCTTAGATAAAGAACAATGGTATGACCCCTTCTCATATTATGAATTACTATTACTATAAAAAAGCAAAAATCCTCTCAATTAGAAAGAATATCCCAAATGTAAGACCTTTGACTGGATTGCTCCTCAGCAATTCAGTTTTCTACTTTTGTTTTCTGTGAACCATGCAGATACATGTTTTGACTCGTTCAAAAACTCTTCTTGAAAACATAAAAAAAAAAACTATTAAAAATCTGACCAAAAAAAGCTGACATTAAGTATCTGGAAAGCTGGGATAGACATCAGCTAATAGGAATTTCCTGCTGCTACTATGAGTATTTTTACCATTAATGACTGTCATATTATTTACTTATCCCTGATTGTCGAATGATATGAGCAGATATCAGACAGGTCCTAAAGAAGCCTTCTGGAATAGACCAGTCTTTAAAGACTTGCCTTTGCAATAAGAAGAGAACAATGTTCACAAGAGTTATATACTATTATAGGTATTAAAATACTTTTCCTGAGCAGTGACAGCTAATGTACCCTCTGCATATCACTCCATTTTGAAATTTCAGACATGCTCATCTCTGCAAGTCCATGGAAAAAAAAAAAAAAAAAAGTCCTTTTCTTTGCACATTCCTTACATGAAAGTGCTGAAAATCATGTATTTAAAATGAAGGGGGATATATGTGAATATGTTACTTTAACAAGAAACAATCTGGTATTTCCATAAACAATTAGACTATGTTAATAGTCTATGATCTATCATGCCATGAAATGACAGAAGCAACTTCTTAACTATATAAAAGTGTCAGGCGTTTTGCAAATGTTTCTACTTTAGAGAAAAGATAACTCACGTTTCCATCTGGATCCAGCTCAGCTGTTGTGAAATAGCAGCATCAGCATCCAGAACAGCAGAAACAGCAGAGAGTCAGAGTTCAGGTCCCAGTGCCATCCTGTTTTTTCTGCAAGAACAAGGCAAATGACCCTGGAAAAGTACAGCAGAATGCTTCGGGGAGTGGTGCTACCCTGGGCTGTAAAGCTCTGAAGTATTCACTGGGGGTGTTGACTTGTCTTTCTTTTTATTTTTCTTATTTAATATGATCTGTGATCCTGTTAGCACTTTGTATGTTACACTGAAACTTCACACTAGGACTGGGATGGAGATTCATTAGCTGTGGTCCACGGAATAAATAAATAATAATGGCTAGTCTCTTCGCGAACGAAGAACCGGGGAAGGTCTTTCCACCTTTCAGCCTGCGCATTGGGTTTTTTAGGTGAGACACAGTGTGCGCGGAACTGAGCCCACCCTTTAATCCTGAGGTTCATCTGCCGGGGCCAAGCACGCTTGGACGGTGGCAGCGAGGTCCTCAGGACGTAGATGGATTGCCTTACGGGCTAACGAGCTCCATCTGCCCGGGGAGGGGCCCCGACCGGGAATCGAACCCGGATCTCTGCAGTGACAGTGCAGTGAATTTTCCCCTGGACCACCGGGGTCCACGGAATACTGGTGAGCTCACTGTGCCTGTATTATGTTGGCTTTCATCCTGGACTTCATCTGAGAGGAAAGGAGCCAAGGGAAGGAGAAGAGATGAGATAAACAGCAAAAGCAGAACCCATGGTCAACTTTTACAGGAAGGTCGATACCCATATTCCTCTTAAGAGCTCTTAAAAAGAGGCACAAATGCCTTTTCAGTATAGTTTTCCATGTAATGTAAATTGCCACAGGGATGTTACACAATGACTAGCAGGATAAGTGCCCATGAGGCAATTTCTTTTTTTGAGATGTGGAGCTCATCACAGAAAAGCTGGAAAACACCTGTAGGTGTGGGAATAAGTTTCTACTCTTACTGGAATAAAATACACCCTTGTCATTGTGCAGGCTTTTCAAGATGCCCCAGCACACAACATCTACTTCTGTCTGTCCTCCGAAGAATTACTTATTTTTTTTTTTTTTCACAGATGAGATAACTTTCCTGGCATTAGCAGAAGAAAAGCCATTAAACCATAGAGTTAAGTTGGCCCATGATGAACAGAAGCCAAGTGACACTGGCAAAGGGAGGAAATGACGTGTGTGAAATGCAAGATTACGCCAATGCAGTGCTAGAATTGGCTTTCAATAGACCATATAAATTGCATTCCCAATAATTAAGTACAGCACTGAAGTCTGACCTGAAGACCACAGAAACGGAAGGAAAGTTTCCCATTGATTTCAGGGTCTTTGTGTGACAAGGATTTGCAGGAAGCACCGTGGATTACTGGAAGTGCCTCAACTATATGAAAACCCCTGAAAATTTAGTTCACTAAGCTGTACCTCTTTCTGCCACTGCTTCTACCTTAGTTGTCTGTCTCATGCTGATCTCTTTTAAATAATTATTTCTTTCTGGAAGTTTAAAAGCTTGAGTCATCCGAGATGATGAAGTTGCATGGAAAGCTCCTTTTCCACCTCCTCTTCCCGCCCCCACGTCACAGCACTGTGGAGGCCTTGTTCATGAAACTCATTAGAAGAACTTGAAATTTGACAGTGAAATGGTTTTTGAGACAGAGATGGACCTTTCACATCTTTGAAATCCAGCATATATGCAGAAAAATCTAGGTTTCCATGACCAAAATTGCCCAAGACATCCTTGCTATGAAGGATATGCCAGCCTGGAGCTGATGGGGACTGATTGTTCCACTCTGCTCTGCACTGGTGCAGCCTCACCTTGAATATTGTGTGCAGTTTTGGTCACTGCAATATAAGGAAGATATTAAACTATTAGAGAGCATGTAAAGGAGGGCGACAAAGATGGTGAAGGGCCTTGAGGGGAAGCTGTATGAGGAGTGGATGAGGTCACTTGGTCTGTTCAGCTAGAGGAGACTGAGGGGAGACCCTGCTGCAGTTACAACTTCCTCAGAAGAGGAAGAGGAGTGGCAGACACTGATCCCTCCTGTGTGGTGACCAGTGACAGGACCCGAGGGAATGGCCTGGAGTTGTGTCGGGAAAGGTTTAGGTTGGGTATTGGAAAGAGGTTTTTCACCCAGAGGGTGGTTGGGCACTGAACAGGCTCCCCAGGGCAGTGGTCACAGCACCAAGGCTTACAGAGTTCAAGAGGTGTTTAGACAATACTGTCAGGCACATGGTGTGACTCTTGAGGATGCTCCTCTGTGGGGCCAGAAGTTGGACTCAATGATCCATCCTTGTGGGTCTCTTCCAGCTCAGCATATTCTGTGATTCTATGATCTAGACTGCACCTGGATCAGTGCAGAGACATCTGAAACTGCAAAACTCACCCCTGCTGAGAAGAGGAGGAGTGAAAATCAGGGATGAATCAAGGAGTGAGAAACATATATTCATATATCCAACAGGAAAGGGAAGAAACTTAGTGGCCAGAGATGAGAGAGAGGCAGCTTTGCTGCAGCTGTACCCACACAGCTTTACGTGACTGATCTACACTCCCTTACAGTATGGGTATGGTATATTTTACAGTATACACTGAATTTTAATTTTTCTGTGCAGGTTTTCACAGCCTTTCCTTCCTCCTGTGGCTTTTACTAGCCAAGAAGGGAGAGAGGCAGAAACCATGGGAGAGTTCAATTTAGGAAAGTCTGGTTTGCAAGTAAAAGAAGATGAAGCAAAACTAAAACCCAGGAGACCTCTGAATTGAAAGAGGTCTCATTTTTCAGGCTTGAGGGTATGAGCAGTGTAGATGTTCAGCAAGGCAGCCCTTGGGTATAGAATGAGCAAAACTCTTGTTACACCATTAATTGTGCTGCCCCTGGCAGCTGCAGCAACAGACCTCACTGCTGATCCTGCAGGAATTTAAGCCCATGAGTAATCCCATTTAAATTAATGGGATTATGCTTCTGAAGTGTAGAGTTAAGCATATGTGTATTCGGTTGCTGGAGCTGGCCTGAGGTGACAAGCAGGCTTGAAGAGCACCCTGCCTGTGGTGCTGATGCTCATTGTGCTGCCATGTCAGTGTCTCCTGTTCTTCTACCCATCCACTGGGGAGGAAGGCTGCTGAATGAGCTGTAAAGTCTCTAAGGAAAACTCCCAAAGTGGGGGAAGTCACACAGTCATTCACATTGAATGAGAGCCACCATTGATTGGCACCATTTCCTCTGAGTCAGTCCTGAACAAAAGTCCCAGCACAACTTTAGATGGGAAACTACTGCTGGATGTGCGGTCCCTTGGAGGAGATGGAAAACAAACATCCTGCTGGTGACCGCCACTTAAGGTCTCAGCAGCTCTCTAGGAGAGTTCATTTTTTCACCCTGGTGTTTCTGGCCAAGATCCAACTGCTGTAATTCCAGTTGTCTGGTTCACCCTCCCAGCATGGGCTCCTGCTCTCATGTGGCCTTGGTTGCGTTTCTGAACACCAAAAAGCAGCTGCTGGAGCTCTGACGAGTGAGGGACAATGTCTCTGTACACACAGCAGATGACCCAGACACCCGCAGAGAATGAGCATGATATGAAGAAACAACACTGTCTCCTTCACTTGCACTGAGGAGTGCTTTGGTTTATATCAAAATTTGACATTGCTCAGCATGCTTGACTCCAGCAAAGTGACTCCCCAGCCTTCACTGACATTGGAACAACTAGAGATTTCACTACGTGCAAATGTTCCCTTTAATCTCCTCAAAAGCTTCAGCTCTAACAGTGAGCTCAGGGAAAAGCTGTGAACACTGTGCAGTATCTTATATGAGTAATGCACATGTTACATCCTGCCTATGGACGTAAGAGAGGAGAATTTCTCCACTGCACCTTGCTATCAGCACACAGCATGCTTGAGAGGCTCCTGATTCCTGGGTGTTGGCCAATCTCCTCTAGAGCTCTGGAGTCAACTCTGGCATCACCTGAAGCCTTGTGGCATACCTAGAAAGAAAAAGTTCAGATGAGGAATCAGTCACTTAAGGCATTGGTTATCTGAAGGGAAGGGTACCCATGGCTTCCTTCCTTTTTCCTGTTTTCTGCAACTTTCTTCTTAGGCAGTTGTCACCATATTTCTTAGATAAAGAACAATGGTATGACCCCTTCTCATATTATTAATTACTATTACTATAAAAAAGCAAAAATCCTCTCAATTAGAAAGAATATCCCAAATGTAAGACCTTTGACTGGGTTGCTCCTCAGCAATTCAGTTTTCTACTTTTGTTTTATGTGAACCATGCAGATACATGTTTTGACTTGTTCAAAAACTCTTCTTGAAAATATAAAAAAAAAATATTAAAAATCTGACAAAAAAAAGCTGACATTAAGTATCTGGAAAGCTGGGATAGACATCAGCTAATAGGAATTTCCTGCTGCTACTATGAGTATTTTTACCATTAATGACTGTCATATTATTTACTTATCCCTGATTGTCGAATAATATGAGCAGATATCAGACAGGTCCTAAAGAAGCCTTCTGGAATAGACCAGTCTTTAAAGACTTGCCTTTGCAATAAGAAGAGAACAATGTTCACACGAGTTATATACTATTCTAGGTATTAAAATATTTTTCCTGAGCAGTGACAGCTAATGTACCCTCTGCATATCACTCTGTTTTTAAATTTCAGACATGCTCATCTCTGCAAGTCCATGGAAAAAAGAAAAAGTCCTTTTCTTTGCACATTCCTTACATGAAAGTGCTGAAAATCATGTATTTAAAATGAAGGGGGATTTATGTGAATATGTTACTTTAACAAGAAACAATCTGGTATTTCCATAAGCAATTAGACTATGTTAATAGTCTATGATCTATCATGCCATGAAATGACAGAAGCAACTTCTTAACTATATAAAAGTGTCAGGCGTTTTGCAAATGTTTCTACTTTAGAGAAAAGATAACTCACGTTTCCATCTGGATCCAGCTCAGCTGTTGTGAAATAGCAGCATCAGCATCCAGAACAGCAGAAACAGCAGAGAGTCAGAGTTCAGGTCCCAGTGCCATCCTGTTTTTTCTGCAAGAACAAGGCAAATGACCCTGGAAAAGTACAGCAGAATGCTTCGGGGAGTGGTGCTACCCTGGGCTGCAAAGCTCTGAAGTATTCACTGGGGGTGTTGACTTGTCTTTCTTTTTATTTTTCTTATTTAATATGATCTGTGATCCTGTTAGCACTTTGTATGTTACACTGAAACTTCACACTAGGACTGGGATGGAGATTCATTAGCTGTGGTCCACGGAATACTGGTGAGCTCACTGTGCCTGTATTATGTTGGCTTTCATCCTGGACTTCATCTGAGAGGAAAGGAGCCAAGGGAAGGAGAAGAGATGAGATAAACAGCAAAAGCAGAACCCATGGTCAACTTTTACAGGAAGGTCGATACCCATATTCCTCTAAAGAGCTCTTAAAAAGAGGCACAAATGCTTTTTCAGTATAGTTTTCCATGTAATGTAAATTGCCACAGGGATGTTACACAATGACTAGCAGGATAAGTGCCCATGAGGCAATCTTTTTCTTTGAGATGTGGAGCTCATCACAGAAAAGCTGGAAAACACCTGTAGGTGTGGGAATAAGTTTCTACTCTTACTGGAATAAAATACACCCTTGTCATTGTGCAGGCTTTTCAAGATGCCCCAGCACACAAGATCTACTTCTGTCTGTCCTCCGAAGAATTACTTATTTATTTTTTTTTTCCACAGATGAGATAACTTTCCTGGCATTAGCAGAAGAAAAGCCATTAAACCATAGAGTTAAGTTGGCCCATGATGAACAGAAGCCAAGTGACACTGGCAAAGGGAGGAAATGACGTGTGTGAAATGCAAGATTACGCCAATGCAGTGCTAGAATTGGCTTTCAATAGACCATATATGTTGCATTCCCAATAATTAAGTACAGCACTCAAGTCTGACCTGAAGACCACAGAAATGGAAGGAAAGTTTCCCATTGATTTCAGGGTCTTTGTGTGACAAGGATTTGCAGGAAGCACTGTGGATTACTGGAACTGCCTCAACTATATGAAAACCCCTTAAAATTTAGTTCACTAAGCTGTACCTCTTTCTGCCACTGCTTCTACCTTAGTTGTCTGTCTCATGCTGATCTCTTTTAAATAATTATTTCTTTCTGGAAGTTTAAAAGCTTGAGTCATCCAAGATGATGAAGTTGCATGGAAAGCTCCTTTTCCACCTCCTCTTCCCACCCCCACGTCACAGCACTGTGGAGGCCTTGTTCATGAAACTCATTAGAAGAACTTGAAATCTGACAGTGAAATGGCTTTTTAGACACAGATGGGCCTTTCACATCTTTGAAATCCAGCATATATGCAGAAAAATCTAGGTTTCCATGACCAAAATTGCCCAAGACATCCTTGCTATGAAGGATATGCCAGCCTGGAGCTGATGGGGACTGATGGTTCCACTCTGCTCTGCACTGGTGCAGCCTCACCTTGAATATTGTGTGCAGTTTTGGTCACTGCAATATAAGGAAGATATTAAACTATTAGAGAGCATGTAAAGGAGGGCGACAAAGATGGTGAAGGGCCTTGAGAGGAAGCTGTATGAGGAATGGCTGAGGTCACTTGGCCTGTTCAGCTAGAGGAGACTGAGGGGAGACCCTGCTGCAGTTACGACTTCCTCAGAAGAGGAAGAGGAGGAGCAGACACTGATCCCTTCTGTGTGGTGACCAGTGACAGGGCCCGAGGGAATGGCCTGGAGTTGTGTCGGGAAAGGTTTAGGTTGGGTATTGGAAAGAGGTTTTTCACCCAGAGGGTGGTTGGGCACTGAACAGGCTCCCCAGGGCAGTGGTCACAGCACCAAGGCTTACAGAGTTCAAGAGGTGTTTAGACAATACTGTCAGGCACATGGTGTGACTCTTGAGGATGCTCCTCTGTGGGGCCAGAAGCTGGACTCAATGATCCATCCTTGTGGGTCTCTTCCAACTCAGCATATTCTGTGATTCTGTGATCTAGACTGCACCTGGATCAGTGCAGAGACATCTGAAACTGCAAAACTCACCCCTGCTGAGAAGAGGAGGAGTGAAAATCAGGGATGAATCAAGGAGTGAGAAACACATATTCATATATCCAACAGGAAAGGGAAGAAACTTAGTGGCCAGAGATGAGAGAGAGGCAGCTTTGCTGCAGCTCTACCCACACAGCTTTACGTGACTGATCTACACTCCCTTACAGTATGGGTATGGTATATTTTACAGTATACACTGAATTTTAATTTTTCTGTGCAGGTTTTCACAGCCTTTCCTTCCTCCTGTGGCTTTTACTAGCCAAGAAGGGAGAGAGGCAGAACGAAAAGCTGCAAACTGAAGGGAGTGTGGGTGT